>NC_064002.1:9176404-9486804 GCF_932276165.1 Plutella xylostella
TAATCAATACTTATTCGATTTTAAGTGCTATAAATGGGGCCTTATTCGACCATTTTGCTTGTTGGGATGGCTACTCAAGTTTTTAGCAAAACTGTTGGCACTAATATGGGATATCTGGCAGGTGAGAATTTTCACCAATTTTAAATATCTGCTTCTTTCATCTGTTCTCCTACAACATTAATTATCGTTTGATATTATGTAATCCTGACCTGCATTTTCGTTTTTATTATTTATTTTATTTATTCTCAAATGTTTTTTTATAACATTGTAACTTATAAAAGAGTGTTAACATGTTATTCAAGATAATTAAATCAGTGCAGCATGATCAAAGCTTCATAATAGGCTCCTTCATACGGGGCTTTTCAAGAATGATAATAATATTAGGTGGCACTTCAAATTAATCTCGCGCAACCGCAGCTTTGAAATACATATTCATTAAAAACTACTACAATTCACGGCTTCCCCATTCATTATATAGAATTTAAAAAAGTTATATAAGTACATATATAATTATACTAAACCTTATTCCTTTATTTTTCAGATAAAGGAATACTTCCAATAGAATGTAAAGATACTGCAGACATATTATTATTTTTTGATGAATTATTCGATTCCCTAAATGGGAGCTATGACAATTCTAAGAAAAGATGTGGAAAAATATGGGAACTATATTTCTTGCCAGCAAAGTTTATTTTTGTCATCAACTTGTATCAGCAAATTAATAGATCAACCGCAACAATATATTTTTGTCCTCAAATAAATAAAAAGTGTCCTCTGGTATGAATCAGCAAATAATATCAATACAAAAATCTAAAATAATAGATGGATTGCCAAAAAATTTGAGTTCATTACATAAATAAAAACTTTGTATGCAGAATATTACTTTTGCTCCTCAAATAATAACTGCGCCCGCAGAATAGTAGATTTGCCAGCAAATATATTTTATTTATTTATTTATTATAAAAACAATAATGCTTAACAGCTATGGCCAACACGCGATTATTGCTAGGTAGTACAACAATTATGTATTTACAAAATAGAATCTATATTGACTCTAGGTCGCATGTTGCGATTTCTTTTTAATTCATATTTTATCAGCATTGCAGTAGTTACATTATGATTGGTCCAGTTATTAAAACATTATAATTCGTTAGCAATTTAATACATGAGTTTACAAATTAGCGGAGACGGTGCTATGGAGAGAGCTATGCTTGGAGTTTCTCTGATGGATCGTATCAGAAATGAGATTATCCGTCAGAGGACCAAGGTTACCGACATACTTAGCTGTCAAAATATGCAAGCTGAAGAGGCAGTGGGCTGGTCATATCTGCCGAAGAACCGATAACCGTTGGGGTAGACGAGTTCTCGAGTCGAGACCACGAACAGGCAAACGGAGCGTGGGACGCCCTCCTGCCCGCTGGACTGACGATCTTAGGCGGATAGCCGATAGTGGTTGGATGAGGAAGGCAGAGGACCGAATGTTGTGGCACTCCTTGGGAGCGGATCTATCTCCACCAGTGGATGATTATTGGCTGATGATGATGATGATGAAAAGAGGAAGTTTAAGTTTTAATTATTTTTTAAGCTTTTGATTAGAAGAAGATTAAGGTTTAAGTTATAATTAGAAGAAGGTTGTTTATGTTGTTTTTAATTAAGAATATTGATGATTTAAACTTAATTTTTTGTTTCATTTAAATATTAAACATAACATCGAGTTATGTGGACATACCTATTAAAATATATACATAAATGTTAACTTGCCACTTGATCATAAATCCCGGCAATTTTAAGTGATTAATTGTTGAATTGATTTAAAATTGTTTGGGGGCAAAAATTTGCTGGCAAATCTACTATTTTGCCTTCAAACCTATTATTTAGCAAATTCAAAACGGATTTAATTGGCGATCGTTTAAATGACACCCGAAAAATATTATTAAAAGCTGTAACACCTAAATCGGAACACAGTAAGGTATGGGCAAGGGCAAAAAAGGTTTTAAAAACAATGAAGTTTGTTACAAATCAAGGAAGGGAAGGTAGTGTGCCTTCTATTACAAACTGGCTACGTACACTGAACAATGTAGAACTATTGAAAAATCAATTAATTGACGAACACAAAAATTAAGTCTATTTGGATGCGACACTTTAACCAAGACCCTCTAGAAATTTTTTTTGGTTGCATCCGTTCTCATGGCTGCAGAAATATTTCACCAACAGCACTAGGCTTTGAGTCGGCATTTACAAGCCTATTGATTAATAACTTAAATAGCAACCATTCTGTTGGGTCGAACTGCCAGGAGGACAAATGCAGAATATTTCAATCAATGAAATCTCTTTTAAATAAAGAAGATGTAAAAGAAAATAATATCACTGAAGTGGATATGTGTGATATAGAGTGCAAAATAGAAGATTTTCGAGAAAAAGCCTCAAACACAGTAATATTTAGTCAGCTTAGCTACGTAGCCGGTTATATACTCAAAAGAGCAAAAAAAATATATAAAAATTGTAATATTTGTAAAAAGGATGTTTGTGGCAACGAACCGAATGAATACATAAAAATTCGGGAATTTTCCACCACTCGGTCATCACTTACCTACCCTTCCATGAGTGTGATAAAGTTGTTTTCGACGATACAAGACATCTCAACGTATATTTTAGAAAATAAAAGTGATGTCAAAGAAATTACTAATTACTTAATAACATTATATTATATAAATACAGATTTTGCCTTCTTGACCTGCCCAGTACATAAAAAACAATTGATAGAATTCATTTTTGAGCTGTGTTCCAGATTTTTTTATTAATAATTGGTGTCGCGATGTTAATAAAATATTAAATGGGACGAGTACGGAAGTTAATAGCCCAGACCATATTAAGAAAGCCTGTGTGGAGTATTATAAAAAAAGAAATAAATGTCGAAAACCTTATCCTGATGTATTAATTTATCCCCGTTATTTTATTCACGTAGGTATTTAATAGATACAAATAGCTAGAAATAAATCAAAATACCTATGTATTACCATTAGTGCTATATATACATATATGAAATTTAGTTCCTGGGCACATCTACAGCTGGCGCTGATATCATCGTGTGACTGATAGCTCTATTCTCAGAATAATTAATGTACTCTGTGTTCATTCTCGTTTTCTTGTTATAAGTGACCTGAATGTGCTCTACTACTGCTCCAGATATTACCAACGACCCTTGCTATTCTTCGGACTCCGATCTCTGCTTGCTGTTTGACCGTGCATCTGTTATTGGAACCTGTTTTCTCTGCTATATTCGACGACCCTAGCTATCACCCGGACTCCGATTTATTCTCCTTTCTGTGTTCGACTTCGCTGCTGATTTGGAACCAGTTTGTTGCTGCTTGGGAGATGGCTTCAGCCTATAAATGCTGTGTACCATGTTGTAACGTGACCCGTAAGTATTATTTTTATTTTAACTGTAAGCCATTGTAGCATCTTGGAGAAATATAATTGCGATGAAATGTATCGTAGGTACAAATCCAACTTAAGGGATAAATAATATAATATAGGTAGTGAGTCATCTTAGTTGTGTTAGGTTTTAGGCTATTTCACACTTTGTTTTTCATTTAAGCATCTGTATTCGTTCACAAAATAAAGTTTTAACCGGTAACACCAATGTCGCACGGCGAAGAGTTTGCTATATAAAGGCTGAAAGCTTGGCTGGCAGCTCACTTTGTTTGGAGCACGCAACGAGAACAGACGTCTGAGTTCTGGTCAAATTATTTGAATAATAACGATTTACCTATACCTGTGCGTTTTAATGGTTTCACGATTGCAGTGTCCTGGGATTCCTTATACTTCAGAAGTGGGATGTACACACGTTTATTTTATTATGTTTTTACACTTTTTGTAAAATACAGTTCTATTTTTTTTTAGTTTTGACAATTCAATATACCGAAATTAAACACGTGGTTGAGCAAAGCTGAGAAAGGTCCATTCTTTAAAGTTAATAGACAGTTTATTTGACATTTGACAGTTTTTATGACATATTATATGGTTTATGATAAAAGGGATTGTAAAAGGTGGACAAAAATTTCATTTTTTTTGAGCTACGACGCACCGTTTTCGAGATACCCGCACTTTTGTTAAATATTTGACATTTGACAGTTTTTATGACAGATTATATGGTAACGATTGCTATTTGGGGGGTTACAAAAGGGGGGCAAAAATTTCATTATTTTTGAGCTACGACGCACCGTTTTCGAGATACCCACATTTTTGCTAATTTGCGTGATTAACCTATTTTTTTACTCAATATCGTTTGTTTTTCTTTGTTTCGAGTGCCGAATACGATGCCTGAAGGCGACGAAGCTTCGCGGAGGCGCCTAACAACGCCCGACCGAAGAGAAGCGGGTCCCAGCCGGGAGTCCCAAAGACGCAGTCGCAGCCGCACCCGTCGGGGAAGCCGAGACTACCGAAGTCGCAGCCGGCTGCGTACCCCTGAGCTGAGGCGACTGCAAGAGCTGGAGTTGCAGCGTGAACGAGTACGCACACTCGAGGATGAGCTGCGTCGAGAGCGCAGTTACCGCCGAGAAAGCGTGACGCAAAGAGAGTCACGCAGCCGTCAACGATGTGAGGAAGTGCGTCATCGTGAGCGTGATGCAGGGCATGTCAACAGCGTCCGCGAGAGAAGCAACCTCCGCGAGCGTGAACCGGAGATCCAACGCTCCCGAGAAGATCAGCGCGACGAGCATCGCACACCAAGACTGAAGGGCTGCGCCAGGTCAGATAGTCCAACGTTTACCTCCAAGGACCTTATGTCCATTATTAATTCATTCAGGCAATCCCAGCCATTGACAATGCCGACTTCATCACATTCAAATAATATCAATCACCAAAATATACTTCCTGATTTTGACCCTTCGTCAAAGGGTCAAAGAATCGATATTTGGATTAAAAAAGTAAATGAGTGTGCCACTGTCTATGGTTGGGATGAGAAAACGACCATACATTTCTCAATGCAGAAGCTCCAAGGATTGGCCAAGTTGTGGTATGAAAGCCTCAATTCTATACTATTCAGCTGGGCCGAATGGCAACAAAAATTACTTAACGCTTTCCCGTTTGAGCAGAATTATGGCCAATCCTTGGAGGACATGCTTAAGAGAAGAAGTAAATTCAATGAACCCCTAGAGATTTATTACTACGAAAAGTTGGCCTTGTTAAATCGGTGTGATATTGAAGGCAAGCGCGCTGTAGAATGTATTATCCACGGGTTAAATGATAAAACTATGCGATCTAGTGCTAACGCTCTATGTTGTACTCAACCTGATCAACTTCTTCACTTTCTGATGACAAACAAGGAGACCTCTGCGCCACAAAATTTTGATCGTTCAAATTTTAAATCCAAAAATGTCGAATCATTCACTAATAACCAAATAAATCAAAGACAATATAGGAGCGCACCTTATTCAAATCGAGAACTCTTCTGCTTTAATTGTAAAGAAAAAGGGCACCCATATTTAAAGTGTCCAAAACCCTTGAACATGTGCACCAAGTGCCGCCGGATCGGCCATAACGTAGATACTTGTACATACAAGCAGGAGAGTGACGGTAAAGGTAATGCTCCTAAAACCATGCGTATAATGACATCCGAATCTAATTCCAAATTTGTTAAGGAGAGCCTGATTAATAAAGTACCGACAAAAGCCTTCGTGGATTTTGGAAGTGAGGTTTCACTTATCCAGAATACTACCGCAAAGTCTCTAGGGCTTGTCTGTGATCAACCGCCAACTCCATTAAAGGGTTTTGGCAATACCGTTGTCAGCTCTTTTGGCGGTGTAAAAGTGACTGTGGGCGTTGATGGCGTAAATGCGGATATAATATGTCACGTGGTGGAAGATAAATTTCTGGACTGTCCCTTACTAATTGGACAAACGTTCACCGAGCAACCCCATATACTTGTCATAAAGAACGCCGACAATCTTAAATTCTATTGCGTTAACAATGACTTACCATTTGCACGGTGTGAAGATTTAGATACCCCTGACGTGAGCATTTCGAGTATATCAACAACCAAGATATACGGACCCGCTATGGTTAAAGCATCTGCCAGCACCACCACTGACGGACACATACTGTTAAGTGGCAGGGTAGTGGGAAAACCCAATCATGAGTTCGCCCTTACTGGTGGAGTATACCAGGTTAAGCTAGGGCAGTTGTATGTTCATCTCACTCCCTTAACAGAGTCCTGTGTCATTGGCGAAGGCGATGTATTGAGTAGAGGAACGAGAATTCAAGTTGTTAAACGAATTTGCTCGGATCCTACAGATTTGACGGGGCATGAAGGGTCTACCATAGACTCTAGTAAGGTACATGTAGGTGACGGGGTTGATGGTAACCAAAAGCAACGGCTTCTTGAGTTGTTGACAAAATACAAGCATTGTTTTGCAGAGTCCCTGAAAGATTTGGGCTGTACAAGTCTAACCGAAATGAATATAGAGTTAAATAGCAAGCGCCCCGTTGTCTACCGCCCATATAGGCTATCGCACCAGGAGCGAGATCAAGTTAGGACAATGGTGGCCGACATGCTTGACGCAGGGATTGTCCGAGAGTCAGTCTCAGAGTACGCCAGTCCTATAATTTTGGTACGTAAGAAGGACGGAAAACAGAGACTTTGTGTAGACTACCGGCTTTTAAATTCTGTAACCGTCAAAGAACGTTACCCTATGCCAGTGATCGAGGATGAGCTTGCACGCCTCTCAGGACAAGCCTACTTTATAACTCTTGATCTGGCATCGGGATATTACCAAGTCCCTATTGCTGAAGAGTCAAAGCCTCTTACATCGTTCGTCACTCCGGACGGTCAATATGAGTTCAACCGTATGCCGTTCGGATTGGCAAATGCACCAGCCGTGTTCCAGCGGTTAATGAACAAAGTGCTCGGATCCTCCAGGTTCACCGAGGCGACTGCGTACATAGATGATGTCCTCATATACGGGAAAAGCGTTGAGGAGTGCCTGGAAAGATTGGAGAATGTCTTGAAATTAATAGAGAGGGCAAATCTCACTCTAAATCTAGCCAAGTGCGATTTTCTCCAAAGCCAAATAAATTATCTAGGCTATGAAATTAGTGTCGCTGGTGTTCGCCCTGGAGACAAAAAGATTGAGTCCGTTGTGAATTTCCCTCGCCCAACTAACCCACATTCAGTGCGTCAATTTTTAGGATTAGTCGGATATTTTAGAAAATTTATTAGAAATTTTGCTGCGTTGTCTTTTCCACTAAACAAACTTTTAAAGAAAGATGTTGATTGGTCATGGACGGATGAGCAAGAAACATCGTTCACGACACTGAAGGACCAGCTAGTTGGTCGGCCAATATTGGCAATATATGATCCCGAAGCCGAGACTGAGTTGCACACCGACGCCAGCAAAGTTGGCGTTGGTGGTATACTGATGCAACGACGTAATGGTGACGATACATTTCGACCCGTCGCCTATTACAGCCGACAAACATCGCCTGAAGAAAAGAATTTTCACGCGTATGAACTTGAGACTCTTGCCGTGGTGAGTTCTCTGAAGAAATTCAGAGTGTATCTCCTCGGCAAGAGTTTCAAAGTTGTAACGGACTGTAGCGCGCTGCGCTCAACGTTTTCCAAACGTGACCTGATACCACGGATTGCACGATGGTGGTTGCTCCTTCAGGAATATCAGTGCACGATAGAATATCGGGCCGGTGCCAAAATGTCCCATGTGGACGCTCTGTCACGAAATCCTGCTGTTGACGATTCCACCACTGATGCGGTTAGCGACACGTATCCCAGCGTAATGACCATTAGTGGCGATGACTGGCTACAAACATTACAATTGGGAGATTCGGAACTTAGCCGAATCCGTGACATTCTAAGCCATGATATGGATGCAGAAGGTCTCAAGTATATAAGGGACAATTATCTTATTAAAGATGATAAATTATACAGATACTTGGATGGTGACAAAAATAATTTACGCTGGGTTGTACCAAAGGGTGCAAGGTGGCAGATTTGTCGCATGAACCATGACGAAATTGGACATTTTAGCGTGGAGAAAACCCTAGAACGCATAAAAAAGACATACTGGTTTGCAAAAATGTCCAAGTTCGTCAAAAAGTACGTTCAAGCTTGTCTTGAGTGCGCTTACTCTAAGAAGTGTAGTACTAACGAAGGTCTTTTGCACTCAATTAACAAAGTGGAAGTACCATTCAATACTTTACATATCGACCACCTTGGACCCTTCGTACGCTCAAAGAGAGGAAACTGTTATTTGTTGGTCATAGTAGACTCGTTTACAAAGTTCACCTTCATTAAGCCAGTCCGAAATACGAAAAGCCAAACCACAATAAGAGTACTGGAAGACATATTTTATACTTTCCGGAATCCTGATAGAATTATCAGTGACCGCGGTACAAGTTTCACTTCGTACACCTTCAAGCACTTTTGCTCGGAGAAGGGTATACGACATGTCCTAAACGCAGTCGCCTGTCCACGGGCTAACGGACAGGTCGAGAGATATAACCGTACAATTTTAAGCTCTTTAACGGCGCAAAACCTAAATTTTGATGAAAAAGACTGGGATGATAAAGTAGGCAGGGTGCAATGGGGTATTAATAATACTTGCCACAAAGCTACGGGGAGGACGCCGGCTGAAGTCATGTTTGGGCCACAAATGAATTCAGAAATAAGACCGATACTTAATGAAGTTGTTCGTGAGGCTCAGGAAGACGAAAATTTAACAACTATTCGTGAAAACGTTAAGGATAAAATTGACGATGACCAACACAAACAAAAACAAAGGTATGACAAAAACCGGCACCCTGCTCGCGTTTACAGCGAAGGAGAGCTCGTGAAGATTACTAGAACTTCGTTCAGTAACGATGGAAAGAGCAAAAAGCTCATTCCATCATACATAGGGCCGTATAGGGTAGTGTCAGCGTTAGGTAACGACCGGTATAGGGTTGCTGCTATACCTGGCTTAAACAGCACCAAAAACAAGCGCAAGACTACAGTAGCCTCCGATCGAATGATGCCCTGGGTACATGTGGCTGCTTTGAATGTCAATGAGAGTGGCGAGGAAAGTGATCAGGATGATAACTTAAGTGATAAGTAAATGATTTTATATGTAGTAACCTAGTAAAAATAACCACGATAAGATAGGAGAAATAAGATTGATTGTAAATATAGTATGTAACAGATGATTTACTTATTATTTATACTAATGTACTGATGTTTGTATTAGACTAATCTATATATATTTAACTCAGATTACCTACTTACAATAACTTAAACGATAATTTGTGATTTTGATTTTTGGCTAAATATTGATTATTGTAGGCAAGTGAGAAGGAGGGTTCACTGCCTGCAGTCGTTGATATGTGTGAAATCTTGTGAGAAGGAGGGTTCACAAGATTGTTTTGTTGTTACCCGTGAGAAGGAGGGTTCATGGGTGTCAGCAGGACGATTTTTGGTAGTTCGGTTGATTCATGATGAGTATTGTGTAGTAATCCTGTGAGAAGGAGGGTTCACAGGATATGTTTTGACTGTTACCTGTGAGAAGAAAGGTTCATGGGTATCAGCAAAACAGGCTCACTGACTGTGGTGAATCAATTGATTTATTATATTATGATAATTTTAATCTTGTGAGAAGGAGGGTTCACAAGATTGTTTCGTTGTTGCCTGTGAGAAGGAGGGTTCGCAGGCATCAGCGGAGCAAATGATTGAATTTTGATATACCTATATTGTATCTAATGTATTAATGATGATAATCTTGTAACAATGAAGTTTTTTTATAATGTAGAGGAGTTAAAGAGGTTTAATAGAGGTTTTTCTATATTTTGTTAGTAATTTAAAGAAACAATTTATTTTTATTTGTTTTACTCTCTTCTATTATTTTATTGAGATTGGAAGTTACCATAAGTTTGTGTTTTTTTTTTACATCCAATTTTGTTAGTCTTGTTGCGTGCATCCAACTAATTGAGTGACCGAATGTTAGGTTGACAAGGCCTGTCAGCATGCTTGGGGACAAGCATGTCGTCAGGATGGTCGAATGTTAGGTTTTAGGCTATTTCACACTTTGTTTTTCATTTAAGCATCTGTATTCGTTCACAAAATAAAGTTTTAACCGGTAACACCAATGTCGCACGGCGAAGAGTTTGCTATATAAAGGCTGAAAGCTTGGCTGGCAGCTCACTTTGTTTGGAGCACGCAACGAGAACAGACGTCTGAGTTCTGGTCAAATTATTTGAATAATAACGATTTACCTATACCTGTGCGTTTTAATGGTTTCACGATTGCAGTGTCCTGGGATTCCTTATAGTTGGTATAAATTGTACGAGTAATTTGGACAAAGCCTAGTTATCATTTACTTTACAATTACATACGCTCCTACTTTTTATATAACCATACAAATTTTATACTTTCAGGAAACGACCACATTACATTACACTATTTTCCCAAATTTGAAAAAGATCCAGACCGTTTTCGTTCTTGGATCTATGCTATTGGTGGAGAAATATTAGCATTGGACAATGACACAATATTAAAGAAAGGAAGAGTATGTCATAAACATTTTGAGTCAAAGTATTACACATGGACAAAAACCTTAACTGCTAATGCTGTCCCAACTTTGCATTTATTTATTTATTTGATACTTTATTGCACAAATATGAAATTTACCAGGTAACTATGTTTTTTTAGACTTACATAGTGTATCTGATATTCACAATTCCCACTTGGGGGGCCCCCAAGGTAAAAGAAATAAGTAGCGACAATAGAAATAAGGGTTGGGGGGTGTGTGGGGAGAAAGGGGGAGGGTAGGGGAACCTCCCCCTCCAACCCCCACATCTAGGAGACAAGTAGTTTTTGAGATATTGACTATAATGTCATGTGCCATACATTCTCGGTGAACTGACACATAAATATGTCATACAGGTATTTGCCTCCTAAACCTGAAATTTGGAATAGAGACTCCTGGGGTATTACCCTTATTGTATTGGTACCAAGTATCAATATCCAATTTGATCGTCGATAAAGTTTATCCGGGGGCCCTAATCCAGACCAAGTAATATAAATTTTTGCAGCATTATATCGCTCATTCATCATTGTATTTTGGACTAGGTATATATTTTAAGCAGATGATCGAAGTTTGGCAAGCCTCAGCCAACATGTGAATTTACCATGATGACTTAAACCTCGAATTGAAAAATTTTGTGTATGATTATTTGATTCTGTTCAGATTAGTTTTGAGATTACATATATTTTTGGATTTATTTAATACTTTTTCAACAGGAATGAATCTTGCTAAAAAACAAATGAGAACATTAACCAATGAAATGATTTCTCATCAAAATATCCACCGAGAACAAAATGAAAATGAGCCTACAACATCTACTGGTAAGTGAAATGATGAATTAGGTGTTTCCCTGTTATATACATAAATGTTGGTAAAACTAGAGTAGGCACTTAATCAAAAGAAATAACATCAGTCATTGCAGGATAATGCAGAACAATCAGTCAATCATCCTTTAACCCTTAAACTTAAGTTTTAGTTTTTACATTTTCACATATAATGACCAGCTCATACTTGGAAGCGGTCCATATTCAGCGAGGCCCAAGAGAAAGGGAAGTCGTGGCCAGAGCTCAACTTGCTGGCCCACGACAGAGAAGGATGGAAGCGCCTGGTGTCAGCCCCAGACTCCTCGGAGGAGTAGCGGGATTGAAGAAGAAGAAGAAGAAAATATAATGTAATATGTGTTTTAATAAATATTTTTTTTTTGTTTTTCAGTAACATTGTATGAAAATGCCACTGATGTACCTGTTCCCAAAACTTTGGCATCTACACATAAAAGAACATCTCGAAAGATGAAGAAACGTATGTATTTTCTCTCTTCTTTCCTAGACATGTATATTTTAGATGTTCTATTCTTTCCGGGGGTGTAAGTACTCTGCACCTGGCTCACACAAATGGTTTTTTTTAAATATCCCCTTAAGGTTCATGTCCTACCATGCATCACAATATTTTATTATCTTATTTTCAGAGCAACCAGGAGATGAGAGTGCTACCCAGCTGAAAAAACTTATAAAAAAATTTACACAAAAAAAAGATGGTTATGCAGCACGACTCAAGAAAGCTCTAAGATTGAGTGAAAATAACACTTTCCAGAAATGTTTAAAACAGTTTACAACACTTGCGGCAATTTTTACTGTCATGCAGTTTAGAGAAATTAGTAAGGAAAAAATGGGAAGGAGGTTTACATTAGAGGAAAAAACTATGGCCTTGAGTCTATACAAACAAGGACCGCGTGCTTATAGGTGGCTCAGTAGAATTTTTATTCTGCCATCACCGCTCACACTGACCAGGCTTATATCAAAAGCAGGAATAAAGCCGGGGATTAACAAAAATATATTTTCCCAGTTAAAAAAAAGAGTTGTGTCAATGACAGACGATGAAAAATTATGCATGCTCTTGTTTGATGAAATATCAATCACTCCAAACTTTGAGTATAACAGGAGAAAGGATTTAATAAATGGGTTTGTAAGTAATGGGTGTGAAATAAAAAGAAAAATTGCCGATCACGCATTAGTATTCATGCTTAGAGGGGTAATAAAAAACTACAAACAACCACTTGTTTACACATTTTGTAGTGGTACCACTCCAAAGATTGAATTAAAAACTTTGATCAAAAATGTTATTTCAGAGTTGCAAAAGTGTGGGCTAAAAGTATTAGCAACTGTGTGTGATCAAGGCACGACAAATGTAAGTGCGATAAATTACTTAATAAATGAAACCAGGGAAGAGTGCTTAAGGCAAAATACAGAACCCCATAATGAGACATTTTATGTAAATGGACAAGAAGTTGTACCTCTGTTTGACCCCCCCCCATTTGATCAAAGGTATAAGAAACAATTTGATAACGAAAAACCTAAAGTGCATAATTGAAAATACAATTAAAACAGCAAAATGGGATCACATAATAAACTTATATGAAGAGAATCCAGCATACAAGGGAATCAGATTAATTAAAAACTTAACTGAGGCACACGTCAACCCTAAGAAGATCAGCAAAATGAAAGTGAAATATGCGACGCAAGTTTTTAGTAGAACTGTTGCCACAAATATGGGTTATTTAGCAGGTGAGTTGTTTGTTGCTCTCTTTATGTTAACAATTTGGGCTGAGTCACTCTTCTACTTGTGTGACACTCTTCTACAAGACTCTTCTCTATCATGTTGGTGATATTGCAGAAAGGGGGTGACACAGCCCATCATTCTACTACTTCGATCTAATTAATTTAGATTTTTGATGATAATGGTAAATATATTTGTTTATTTGTATTAAAAATTAACTTTCGTACTTTCAGAAAAAGAAATTATTCCTAAAGAATGCGAAGAAACTGCTGATGTTTTACTATTTTTTGATAATTTATTTGACTCAATTAATGTATCATTTGAAAACTACACTAAACGACGTGGGAAGACTCTCCTGGGACCAGTGACTCCTAAATCAGAACACAGTAAAGTTTGGTCACAAGCAAAAAAAGTACTTCGTACTATGAAATTTGTTACCAAAGAAGGAAAGGAAGGTAGTGTGCCGTCAATATGTAACTGGATCCGCACCTTGGATAATATGGAATATTTAAAAAGTAAATTATTTAATGAATATAATTTTAAATCAATTTGGATGCGCCATTTTAATCAGGATCCATTAGAAAATTTTTTTGGAGGAATACGAAGCCACGGATACCGTAACACCTCGCCAAGCCCCACTGGCTTTGAATCTGCTTTTGCCTCTCTGTTAGTTTCAAACATAAATAACTATTCTAAACTAGCTCTAAATAAATGTCTTTTCTTTCTTTCTTTCTTTCTTATTCACGAGGGGCAAATTGCGAAAAAGATTTTTGTAAAAATTTTGAATCTATGAAAAATTTGTTTATAGAAAAAGAGCAAGGCGAGGTGTTACCGCAAAATACACATCATGTAGAATTTGAAGATTTGAATTGTAAATTCGTTGGCTTTGACGTAAAAAAAAAGGATCCTAAAATAAATTCCCAATTAAATTACGTCACTGGTTACATATTACGGCAAGCTAAAACAAAAATATTTAAAAATTGCCAAGAATGCAAAAAATATTTATATGATACTGAAAAGAACAATGAATATTTGTCGAAAAAAGAGTATTTTTCCTCTATACACTGCCTTACTTATCCTTCTGAGCAACTTCTAAAATTATTTTCAGATATGCAGGACATACCCCCTTATTCATAGAAAAGTTACAATACGTTTTAACTAATAAACTGTTTTGTCCCTCTCTGTCAAGAAACAAATTGTTCTTTGTCGGAGAGGGACAAAACAGTTTATTAGTTAAAACGTTTTGTAACTTCTCTATGAATAAGGGGGTTAGTATATAATATATTAGCTAGTAAAAGCAATATTAAAGAGATCAAAAATTATTGTAAAACTATAATTTATTCTATTTGTGAATTAAATCTGATAAATAATTGTAAAGATCACAAAAATTTAAAAGATTTTGTGATTGATTTAACTTGTAGGTTTTTTATTTGTAACTGGTGCCGAGACGTAAATAAATTATTGAACGGCACCAGAATAGAGTCAGTCAATGATGACTACATAAAAGCATTAGCTTTAGATTACTATAATAAACATAAAAAGCGTTGATAAAAAAATTGCTGTTTTATTTTAAAATGTTTGTACACCAAGCTGTGCTCAACTACAATTTCTAAGTATGAATCATGATTATGTTACATTACATTTTTTTAAAATCGAGATTAAGGTCTGGTTCCACCATATTCTGTTAATTATTAACATCCCTGTTACAACATGTTTTATCAGCGGTGTTAGTAATTAATAGAGAATGGTGGAACCAGACCTTAGTCCAAAATATAATGTATAGGTAGGGGAGGGCGTGCCTATAGCAGGTGGTATAGCTATACATATATTCTGTACTAGTTTATTTCTGTTTCACTAGATGGCGCTTCTCAATGTCAGTGACTGATTACTCTATTCTCAGTATAAATAATGTACTCTGTGAACATGACTAATGCAAATTATTACGATTTATGCAATTTATGTAATTTCTTCGAAAAATCTACTGTCATGATATTCAAATATTCCAAGAATCTACTAGATTCAATCTAGTAAACTATTGTTGGCTAAAATGGTATATAGGCTCTATAGTGAACTTAACTGGTGACTATACTGACTAGTGACATCATTGTGGTATATGATATGCAGTGGATACGTATCAGTCGCGTGATTTCTTCACATATAATTGTGCAGCAATTGATGAGTGTGTTGTATTGTGATTGTAAAATAACTATATTTCAGAATACGTTCAAACTTTCGTTTAAATAATACTCAATAGGAAGTAAAAGTTACTGATGGATGCGAAAACCTCCTTAGTAAAAGTTTGACTTGAACTTTCAGCATCGCATTCAAAGCTGACATTTTCCCTCCACGGCCTGCATTGCCTAGATATTTCTGTCGTAAGTCTATTTTCTGCTACACATTAACATAGTGTTTTAATTTCACATTAGCACAGTCTTTAGGTACATAACTCTTTCCTTAAACAAGCTAATTACACGGCAAATTTTTTCAGTTCAGAATTAATATAAAATACTTGGCACCGCCTATTTCAAATGTACTTTAGACTGTTTCATTATGTAGTAGTTTGTATGCAAGTACCTAAATAAAAATATAAATTTCCTATGATCTTATGACATTTTAAATTATTAAATAGTTTCTATGAGGTTCCCATGGTCCAACAATTGATAAGTCAATGTAAATGGACATAAGTCAAAACTTGTCAGTTATTTGGTCAATCTCTTCATAGCCATAGGGCAAATTGGGCAATGGCAGGGTCATGATTGGGTCTAATTGCTATAAACGGGTCAAATATATCTATTATTGACGTCAAAGACAAGACTGCTACTTAAATACCACCAGGACTACAGATTGGTTGATGTAAAGTTTTTCATATTCAACTAGTATTGTTTTTGCACTCTGCTGCTTTCGTAAGCACATTAAGTACTAGTGCCTAAGTAGTGAGCTCTAGATCAATCTGCCGGCAATTACCCCGAGTTAGACGTAAACACAAACAAACAGGTAAACGGGGTAATCGCCCCACTGACCTACATTTTTAATTCACTGTGCTAAAACTAAAGCTCCTATAAAATACTGCTGGAACTATTAGGATTTGTAATAAAAAAAAACTAAAGCTTTCTGAAATCTAGATTTGAGTTTGTGATAGGAAGGTTTCAGTTTTATGTGGTAGTTATTACCTGAAGCCCTGAAAAATATATTATGCTTTCCTTGTACACCACAAAGTTTATCGCTTAAATTATCTTTGTGAAAATTAGGCCAACGTTTAGATTCTGCTCGTCAAAATTTTAAATAAACCATTAGTTAAGTTCGGTTCTGTATGATGCTTTCAGTCTGACAGGAGAAACTTGACCATAACGGCCAGCATTGCATCGCACTCACTCACATCACGCAGCCTCAAGAGCGAGCGCGACGGAGAACTTTTGACACGTCTTAGGCCCGAGTCTCCTATTTATGCCGTAGGTCGCGTCCAGCGTCACGCCGTAGGCTGCGTCACGATGCTCACTATAGAAATGTACTGATGCGGTCTCCCTCACACGCCGACGTTGGCGCGTAGACGTAGTGAGCATCGTGACGCGGCCTACGGCGTGACGCTGGACGCGATCTTCGGCGCGTAATAGGAGACCCGGGCCTTAATTGCGCCCCCAATTAGAGATATAAGTAATAATAGATGGCAGCTATCCTTTCTGCCTTATCAAGCTTTCTGCCTATAATAGCCTTACCTTAACTTAACCTCACCAGCTGAAATACTGCATATTTAAATAATTGTAGTTTCTAGTAACCTCTCTGTATTAATATTAAATTTATGTGTAACCAGTGAATAAAGCCATAATTGAGAAATTAATAAATACGTGAGGTAAAAAATAAGCATAATAAACATCTTAGTGTCTACAAGTAATGTACTTCTATAACTACCTATTATTAGGTATTTAATCTGTGCCTATAATATGTTTAGTCTAAAGTTTCACATAGATATTATAAACAAGCAGCAATATTGCTATTAATACCAGGTACCGTAATAATGATTGTACTTAATCATAAAAGCACATTCCTGTACGCTGCCACTCTTTTTAATATTTCTGCCTGATTCAGGGATATTTCTAAAACCACCCAAGTAAGTATTATCCTCCGAGTTCCACTTTTTTTATTGTAGGTATTATTGTAGGCATTAGGTACTATTCAATACATTATCACATAGTATGAAATTGTTCACAAACCCGCACAAGGCCTGCGTGGTGGACTTAGGCCTAAAAAGCTTTAAAAAATTAAAAATTAAAAATCTTTATTCATTAAAACATTTTACAAAGAAAACTTAGCGCCGGGGTCCTGTGCTAAGTCGAGACCTGTCTGTATTACAGAGCTTCCTTCATTGGAAGGAGACCCGTGCCCCAGCGGTGAGCGTTATGGGTCGTGATGATCATGGATGATGAGTACGTATCTAATGTGAAATAAATAGTAAATATGTGTGTTATAAATAGTATATTATGCCTATTACCCTGTTAAGAGCTTAAACATTACCTATAAGTATATTAAGATGATTGGTAAGTTGATGTATTTCTTTAAATGGGTTGTAGAGGAAGACATTTGCAGTCGATTGAACCCATATAATACATTACTTATCCAAAAGTCAACCATTTCTGAGATCATTTATTTGATATATTTTTTTGTTTTCTTTAAATGTATACTTACCTATATGATTATGTGTAAGTATAAATAACCGATGAAGATAACGTATGGGTCATTCGTAACAATACTGTTGGCATTACATACCCAGTACTCCCAAAACACCCGTCCTACCCGGAATTACCCTCCAAAACGACAAAGTTCGATAGAAACTCTACACAAAAGTGCCTCGAATCAGGGCTAGCGTGTTCCCGCCACGCTAATCATAGCGGGCCGTGTTTGTTAGCGGTTGCCATGACAACCGTATCGCTGACCATCTTTCAGCATCGTTGATTGAAATGTTTCATTGCTACATCATAGAGCGACCGGCAAGTGACCGGTCGTTGATCTAACTTAAAAGTTATAAGTATTATTTATAGTTTAACCCCCTTATTCATAGAGAATTTACAGAACGTTTTAACTAATAAACTGTTTCGTCCCTCTCCGACAAAGAACAATTTGTTCTTTGACAGAGAGGGACAAAACAGTTTATTAGTTAAAACGTATTGTAACTTTTCTATGAATAAGGGGGTAAGTGTATGTAGACAATATTTTGATATTCTCCCCTTCCGTAAGAGTACAAGGTATGATGGTACCGAATGTTACATCTATGTATAATATTCCCTGTAGCGTGTAGGCTAAAAACACTAGTCTAGGAGCTAGACTAAGGTTTGTCAGCGGGGTGAAAGGATTAGCTAGTTATGTTGTCAGTCGCTGACTTCGCTGAGTGCGCCGGACGTAATCTTACAAAACTTACAGACGATGAAGATCAAGCACTAGGGGATGCTGCTTTCAGGAACCTCCACAAAATTATAAATGATACAATTTACTTAATTGATTCATACAATGTGTGTACGCATTTCTAACCCCCTTATTCATAAAAAAGTTACCGGACGCTTTAGCTATTTGTTGTTGTTGTTGTTCTTAGACAGATGGGGACAAAACAGACCCCTTAGCATGAATTTTCATCGTGAACGTGTAGTAGGATTCATCGAGTAATTTTGTATGAAAATATGAACAGCGCCCCTGGCGGTTGGTAGCAGAACTAAAATTTCCCTACAAAATTCATCGAGTAATTTCATGTCACGTTGACGATGAAAATTCATGCTAAGGGGTCTGTTCATCAATAGCTAAAGCGTCCAGGTACTTTTTTTTATGAATAAGGGGGTGAGTCTATATAGTTATAAATTAGTTACTTTTACTGTTTCTAAGTACCTATAAAATAGCATTACTTTTGTAATCCCCGATGAATGAAGTAAAATATAATTAGTTCCACTACTCAATAGCAGATGGCGCTAAAATTAACTTTCTAAAGTTAAGCTGTGTTTTGTAGTCAAATATTAGGTATTTGAATTTCATCTAGTATTTTCAACGAAGAACCGACAGTTTTCCAAATAGTACGGAGTAATTTCCCTTTTATTTTAAATATTTTTTCAAATCTCTTCAATATTTTGTAGGTTTGTAGGTACCTACCACTTTTTCAATAATTAACGACAAAATCAGATAGCACTTTTTATATTCTTTATCCAAGTTCTTAAACATTCGAATATTATACTCTTATTAGATACATTATATACTCAAGGTACCTAATTATTTTATAAATTGGAATTATAAAACAATTATTTTATTGTTAGATAGGCAGAAACAGATAATGTAAAACTGAAAATGATATTTATTTACAGAAGTTTTGAAGTTGGTAATAATGAAAGTTAGAACTACGTAATTACATACAAAACATATATAGGTAGGTACGAATGATAAATAATCTACCGCTTATGATATCCTTTCAGTAGAATAACATCGAATTCAAAACAAACGATACAGCCTTGTAATAGGTACAAACGTGTAAAGGGGAAAACCATTTGACAATTGTGAAATTAAAGTATGAAATTAATACATTTATTAATCTTACATTGGTACGTAAAAAGCAAGAATTACGCTAAAACGTAGGTACTTACATGGTACTTACTAACGATAAATAACTATAGTTAGTTAATTAATTTAAAAAAGAGATAATTTAAATAAATGCGAGGACTAAAACATGTTTGAATCTTTAGTTGGCACAAAAATATGTTATTCTTAAACTACGTGTACGTTTAAACAATATAAAATGCCAATTAAATGTACGACATTTACGTAGAATTCTCTTAAAAATATGACGTAGCCTAAACGAGATTTAAATAAGATAGTTATAATTATTTTATTCTTAAATTTATTTAAGTAATACAGTGGTTAATGACTTATTATATGTAAGTATAATGTGTGAAACAGAACTAGGGTAAAAGTACTAGTAACTGGCAGTTTAAGCGACTAGCAACACCAAAAAATATATTAAAAATAAAGTATTGGCCTGATTTAAGCACTGGTAGGCTTGAATTACTGGCAATAAGATGACGAACACTTATAGGCATAAATGGTAAAGATATATGATAAATATTCGATTTTAATGAAGTTTATATCCACTACCCCCAAAAAACCTAGTAACTGGCAGTAAAAATTAGTAACTGTCACATAATGTTTCAGTAACTGGCACCTTTTAAAAAATCATGCAATTAGGTCAATAAGTACTCTAAAATCAATAATATATTTGATATTAGGTAATGTACAATTACTTGTCTAGGTTCTGTACCGGTAAGACTCAAAATCACCGTTGTAATGGTCGACTTCTACGACAAAATGTCAGTACAAGTACGAGACGAATCGTGGGTCCATATGAATGCAACAAATCGAGAAACCCTTGGATTTGGAAACGGAAATGGTGAAAGCAAATGCTTGTGGACCTTGATGTATTCATTCAGCAGCTTGGGAGAAGTGACCTGGCTAAGTTGAAGACTGCTGACGGTAGTATAGTTGCCTCTAAGCTGAAATTTCTTGCGGAAATTGAAGGTTTTTACGGCTTTCAGCTTCACATGCTCTAGGTAAAGACAGAATTAGTACAACTCTTCTGAAAGCTATTACTATCCTCGAACAGCTTCAGAAGCTCTTTAACCAATTTTGTTTATAAGTCATGTTTTCAAGCTGTGTTATCAAGTTCTTCAAGTCCTTGAAGAAAGCCTTTGATTCCATTTAGACCTGGGCAGTTCTGGAATTCCCTCGTTGTAACATGCATAGCGGCCTTAATGCAGCAACAGTATATTATATCTACCTTGGACAGTCTATTTGACTAGGCAGAAGGAACTTCAAAAACGAAGCTGTAAGGTGCATAAAACAAAATATGTATTACTGGATTGGACCGCATAAGGGAAGATTTGACAATTTTTCACATAAATGCCTGAAGGCAAAGGTCTTCAGTCAATGCGTCTTACTGATGATGACGTATGGATCATAGACGTGGACACTGACGGTTGGACTGGTCCACCGATTCAAAATCGATCAGCGGGCATTGGAAAGATTGGTGGTTCTTTGAAGGACCATATCAGAAATAAGGTAATCCGTAAGAGAACTTGAGTAACCGATATAGCTCTTAAATTCTGTATGCTCAAGTGCAGGCCATAGCTGCCGAAGAACCGATGACCAGTGGGGCAAACGCGCTCTAGAGTGGAGACCACGAACAGGCAAGGGTAGCGGCGGATACCTTCGGGCCAGCTGGACCAACGACCTTATAAAGCTGACCGGTAGTGGCTGGATGAGGAAGGTCGAGAACAGAGTGCAGTGTCACTGCTGGTGAGAGGTCCAGCAGTGGACAATTACAGACTACTGTAGATTGCCTTGATTTTAGTCATTTTTCTGAAAAGAAACATGTAAGAAATGTTTACCGCACCAGTAAGTGCCAGTTATTGGTGCGTAAAAAAAATGTATGCAGATTAGTAACTGGCAGCCCCGTGCCAGTTATTGAAATAAAGCTGCCTAGACACTGGGGGTTTTTACAGTGCACTTTAAATCGTATTTTCTGTCGATAGAAGGTATAAAATAGCTTAAAATCACAAAACCCAAAATATTAGTAACTGGCAGGGGGGTGCCAGTTACTAAGTGAAGATATAAATTACATTTCAGTAACTAGCACCCTCAAATATAACTCAAAAGCAACTAAAATCACAGTGAATCGGGCTATTATGATATTGTTTAGACCTTCCCCTACTTCCTTGTTATTGTCACACTATCAAAAACTTATTTATTTTCGCGAAAACAGGCCATACAAATTTTGGTGTCTCCTTAAGAAAAACTTAACGCACGTGCATTTTTTTGGCGATCTTCGCCGCTTTGACTGAGATAATTTCCAGCGCCGGAAAATACCCACCTAGCGGCGTAAAATTAAAGTATAATATTAATGAAGAATTGGAGATTGCTGTAAACACATCAAAGATGGTCTTACTATATCCAAAAGCTTAATATATTTAGTTTTATAGTCAAAGTGCCAGTTACTGACACATGCCAGTTATACCACGATTTACCCTAGATTCCTTAAAAATTTAGGTGGTTCTTTCTAACTTATTTTCCAATAAAATTTGATAGTATCCACCAAAGTATTAAATTGAGTTTTCAACCGTAGACTTTATATGTAGATACTTACTGACTAGTAGGTCATTATTACTATTACATTATTAATACAACAAGGTAGAGTCATACGGAAATATATTTTAAACATAATCATGTAGTACGTACGATCATCTACTACAATACTGATTGCTATATGTCTCGTTTTACTTTTTACTTTACTTAACTTTATATCTAAAGGAAGTTGTAGGTATAATTAAATAGAATATTTTTCAAAAGTACAGAAAAATATTTACAACTATTTTTAACAACTAAAGCCAACGCGAGAAGCACATACAAAATCGAATTAGATAACATGGAATATTATTTTTATAGTCAAAACTCCAACTCCGTCAAACAGACGTATACTACGATACGTGACACTTGAAGGGTAATTACATACAGACATAAACATAGAGTAGAGAGAGAAGAAGAATCAACCTTGAAGTCGAGGGTAGGGGTACGCTCCACGCACGTTCCTCGGCACAGACACCGACGGCGGTGGCGGCAGCATATCGAACTCCTCTACAATCATCTTTGGATGCAGAGCGCTAATATTGTTGTCTATGGTATACGTCTTCGCGTGAACCTGCACTAAAGGCCGAGGCTGTTTCGGCGTGTCATTCAGAGGCCGGTCGTTCAAAGGGCGCTCCCCGTGCTTCTTCCGCATGCGGAGTCGATGCAGTTGTTTGTTCCGCAGGTGGCTGAGTCGGGCGAGGTGGCTCTTGATCTGCTGCGGAGAAAGGCCAGTTTTGCCGGAGCGAAGGAGGTCTGCGTTGCGCTGGAATGACGCCTCAGGGTCCATGCGGTTCCAGGAGTAACTGAAATGCAGACAGAATACGTATGTAAATACAATTTAATGGTAAGAAACATCTGGGTCTTAGACATAGGTTATCTAACAAAGAAACGAAATCATGAATTTATTATATTGCACACAGTCAAAAGTAACAACATTAAGTAAGGTGGTTAAAATCTTAAAGCTTACCCCGGGAACGGAGGAGTGAGTCTTCCTTGCGCGTGAGTTCCCTTCGACCTCTTCTTCAGCGCGAATGGCCTAATCCTCTTCTTGCCCGGGACCGGCCGGTGGTCTTCAGCCCCGAGTCTCAGTGGCGCTGGCCTCAGGTCATACGACTTCGGGTTGGCGACTGGGTTGCTCGTGACGTCATTGTTGAAGGCGTCGTTGTTCTCTCGGCTGACGCTGGGCGCTGTGATCTCGTTGATCTTGCCCATGCGTTGCCAGCGTCGCTTCAGGTCCTTCACTTTGGACTTCGGTATCTTACGGATCTTCGTCTGGCAGATGTACTGGCGCGGCTCGATGCAGCTCTTTGGCGCCCATCTGCGGAAGGAAATGGTTTTGAGGATACTTCTCAGTCACATTCTCACGGAATGTATTCGAGTCCGGAGTCCGCTGCTGCAAAATTTTGTACTAGACTATTATTAGTGTTTCTAGATTTATGTAAGTACACAGGTATAATTGTGTTTATTCATTTAGCATACCTACTCCATAAATGTTTACTATAAATGTGCCTACACTTTAGTTCTTGGTCTAGCGTTTGATTGACGAGGCACTAAAGTCTAATACCTATGTACTTATTTTATTTATAGAGGCGATTGTACTACATGCTTATAATGTTTTTGTAGTAAGCAAGTGAAGGCTCTAAAGTAAGTCTTGTAAGATCCTTCCGTTTTATTATACTTGCATCATCGTGGTTAGTCAATACCACAAAACAGAAGCCGCCATAAGGTCGACTATATCGTAACTGGTTTAATTGCAAACTGGATTAAAATCGGTTTAACTTTGTTTTAGTGTTTCCGGATGTATTTAATGAACGTTATGACTATGAATGATGAAACCGATATTTTAAATATTTGCATAAATTTTAAAATTGTGTTCGTTGAGTCATTGTTGTTTTACGATGCAAAATGTTTAAGATTTTAGATTGGATTCCGAGTTTTACAGCTGGCGTTGTGTTCAGGATTTATGTTCATATTTCAATGGTCGCAGACTGGCCGGCCTTGAGCTAAAGCCGAACACACGAGGGACCCGTAACAACAATACATTAACTTTTGCATAAGTTGGAGCCTTTGTAGTTTTAACTTTTGCGTTGTAAATCATATGAGAAATATTCATGCGTGGTATAGTCAAAGCCAAGTTGTCTTTGTCATGCATTTTTATAGATTTAGGAAATTAATAGCCTACAGTTTGTGTAACCATTAGTTCGAGACAGTGAAAAATAATTCACTAAAATATAGAAGGAAACTTTTATAAGCCATACTTAAAATTTCATAATAAATTCGCTTGCCTTTATTGGTTGTCCAGAGTGAACACTGACGAGGAACAGGATCTCCCACCTCTTGCTTGCCTTCATTGGCTGGCTTGAGTGGTGTACCGCTACAGCAGAAATGCTCGGAGGAAGGAAGTATATCCAGTAAGTGCTTGTAGGGGTCTTGACCGGCATCCGCGATTGCTCTGAGAGCCTTGGTATACCTCTCCACCCTCAGCACCTCATGCCATGTTGCCCCCTTGTTGCTACGTCACTGTAATGTGCTAGCGACTGTTTTGGGGGGCCCATTTAATGTGTGTGCGAGTCACCCCCTGCCTTTTTATCCGTATGTGAAACATATAGGTCCAGGCAGGGGCCATAGTCCTTCCATAGTCCCAGATACCCAGTCCATTTAGCACCCCATTCCATAACCCTGTATTAGTTTTCTCCATATCCTACAATAGTCCTGCACTAACCGGGGATTTTCCTTGGGTTCACTTCTATAGTTTTCACAGGGAAAATCGTCGGGTAGTGTCACATTTCATATAGATTAATGTTGTCAAAAGGGCCTCTACATGTTGGCTTCGGCCCCATGCACGCCTTCCAAATGTCCGGGACCCCATGGTCCCGAGATGGTAACGACACAACATAATAATAAATACTCCAAATACCCACAACATCCAATCTACACTCACAGAAAAGTTATCAAAATACCAAGACCTGGCAATAGAAATTAAAACCCAGTGGCGCGCCCAAACAATTCACATCGTCCCTAAGATAGTTTTATCATCAACTGGAATCATCCCAAAAACCCTTAAAAATAGCCTGGAAACCATTAACGTCCCAAAATCTATCATTTACACCCTACAAAAAGCCACAATATTAAACACATGCCGCATCACCAGAAAATTCCTCACAACCTCCGTCATTTCATCCCAAAACTAGGCCCTCCTCACTTGGCTTACGCCCGTGAGATAGGGAATAAACCTCCAAAAGGAGTGAAAATATAAGAAAACATATAATAATAATAATAATAAAGCGGCAGGGCAGCTTGTGGCGAGCTGTTGGGCATTAGCGACCCCACCCACCCGATGCCGGGGAGAACCCGTGTTCCTCATCTCTGGCTTGCCTTTATTGGTTGTCCAGAGTGAACACTGACGAGGAACAGGATCTCCCACCTCTTGCTTGCCTTCATTGGCTGGCTTGAGTGGTGTACCGCTAGAGCAGCAATGCTCGAGGAAGGATGTATTACCCAGTAAGGTGCTTGTAGGGATCTTGACCGATAACGCGATTGTCCTGAGAGCCGTGGAATACCTCTCCATCCTTAGCACCTCATGCCATGTTGCCCCCTTGTTGCTACGTCACTGTAATGTGCTAGCGACTGTTTTGGGGGGCCCATTTACTGTGTGTGCGAGTCACCCCCTGCCATTTTATCCGTGTGTGAAACATATAGGTCAGGCAGGGGCCATAGTCCTTCCATAGTCCCAGTTACCCAGTCCATTTAGCACCCCCTTCCATAACCCTGTATTAGTTTTCTCCATATCCTACAATAGTCCTGCACTAACCGGGGGTTTTCCTTGGGTTTACTTCTATAGTTTTCACAGGGAAAATCGTCGGTTAGTGTCACATTTCATATAGATTAATGTTGTCAAAAGGGCCTCTACATGTTGGCTTCGGCCCCATGCACGCCTTCCAAATGTCCGGGACCCTATGGTCCCGAGATGGAAAAACAACAACATAATAATAATAATATGTGGGGACATCTCACACACGGCCATCCGACCCCAAACTAGGCAGAGCCTGTAATATGGGTATCAGATAGCTGATATATTTACACAAATACATAGATAGATAGATATTAAATATAAATATCAACACCCAAGACCCGAGTACAAATATCTGTCCTTAAACAAATATCTGCCCCAGCCGGGAATCGAACCCGAGACCTTCGGCATAGCAGTCAGGGCCACTAACCACTACGCCATTCGACCGTCTAAAAAAAATGCATTGGATAAATGAAAAAAACTCATTAACTTTTTTTGCCAATATGTTAGGCGCCACGAATCTCACTGCTAAACGAGCTTAATTAGAGGTCTACATGAAATACACTGCGCTATTTATTATTGGCTTAATTGCTTTTACTGGGCGCCGCTAGATAAAAACTAGATCGGCTATTAAATACCTATAGTACCTATACATACATTTACATAGCAATAACCTTTTGTGGTTTGCCTATTATGGCTAACAATAATATTCAACTGCATAGAAAATATGGAAACTGTAAAATATAAGCCAATGGAAGAATGTATATAAGTAAAGTGAGTAAGCTATGTAACTTGTGTTTTAGTTTGTGTACAAATAAATAATATTCTATCTATAATTTTTACTCATTTCTAACTGAATGCCGATGTCGAAACTGATACTTTTATTCGTGTTTAACGAATTGCAATTTTGTGTATTGGCGAACCGTATTTTATATGTAAGTATTGGATACATGAATACGTAAGTCCGTTAACTAATATTGCAAGATTATTTTAATAACTATAATAAAATACATATTATAGGAGAAGTTTTGACAGCACGACACAGCGTAGTAATAAAATACTTATACTAATCTAACAGCAAATTATAAGTGGTCCAATAAAATGTGATTTATATTTACCTAAGTGCTTTCTTATTTCATCGGTAAGATGAGCTAGGCGGAAACTCGTAACATTAGAAATAGACGAGTTAAGATTAAGATAGATTAATACCTACATAGGTAGTAAAACACCCTATGTAGGTATATTTTTGAAGATCATAGCGTACATCCCAGCATTCAAGTCAAGAGGTCAAGATATAGTCCTCATATCAAAGAAAATTCTTGCGCAAAAAATTCAAGTACCTACCTACAATGTATTATGAAAAAATTATACTAATGGTAGCCATTCTGAATAAATGGACATTAATGAACTGGCCGGTAAATTCCTCAGATTATTTGATCTGCGTTCGTAATACGATATTATTTTCATTAGAGCCGGCAAATCAAATGAAAATGCCATTAATTTCAATCTCTGGCACAGACTTGTTAATTTTAATTAAACGAATTTATTATTTACAAGCGTATAATTAATGTGCTTAAATATGAAAGCATCTGTATTAGCAGTGGAACTCATTTATGTATAACTTACTCATTAAGTTTTTTCAGACAAATCCTAGCATACAGTGTGTACCCTATATAGACACGCTAAGAATAGGTTTTGAGGGTGTATTTTTATTTATCATCGTTCTTCTTTCTAACCCCCTTATTCATAGAAAAGTTACAATACGTTTTAACTAATAAACTGTTTTGTCCCTCTCTGTCAAAGAACAAATTGTACTTTGTCGGAGAGGGACAAAACAGTTTATTAGTTAAAACGTTCTGTAACTTCTCTATGAATAAGGGGGTAAGTCTGTCAATCACCTGTAAATATTTAGTAGACAACTCAAGCAAGCAAGGACCATCTTCCACAACAGAAATACGAGTATCTCACCTATAGAACAAGTCGGGCATCATGGCGATGCAGTGCCACTGCAGCTCCTCGGGCTTCATCCGCTTCATCTTGGAGAAGGACTGGTAGCGCATCTTCAGCAGCTCGCCCCCCCACTTCCACGATTTGGACCCGTAGTCGTAGATCCCGCCGATCCAGCGACTGGCCTTTTCTGAAATAGTTTGAATGCAAACTTTTTTTAGGTAACCTTTTTGCATTGCACGCGCGCTGGCACGCGAGAATGTTGCGCGTGGAAAAGGAAAAAGAAATCGACGGTTTGTTTTGTTACTTTTTAGGTATTTGATTAGATTGAGTGAGGATAAGTAGTATGTTCTGTTTGAGACATAGATATACAATCATATAACATTAGAAAGGTACACTACAGGTATACGCTTTAAACTAATAAAGTAAAATATATGTTAATATAAAGTATATTTTCACCGTCTTGCGATTTTTTTGAAATATAATAAAGTAAGTAATATTCATATTTATTCTCTAAAATTAAAGCAAACACTAACCTATACTGGGCAGATTGAGATAGTTCCGTAGGTTCCGGTCCTCCCAGCGAGCTGGCACGGTGAGGTTGCTGTCGCGATCCTGAAAATAAATGCGGTTTTAATTAAACCTCTTAAACGTAAAATGCATTAAGTATGTATGTAGACAGGTATTCCTAGAGGGTTATTATATATTAGGGGCATTATTGAGGGGCATTATATATCAGTGAACTTCCTGAAGCCAGGTCAATGGATGGTGACTAATAATAATAAGTCATCATCGTCACCATAACGTAATCGTCCACTTTTGGACTTGTCTCATTGCTACCATTTCATTCGAAAAGTGTGTACTAATTGACGCGTGCCTAATAGCTGAACTCGTAGCCAGCTCCATGTCAGCCAGCTAATGGCCGATGGATGGCTCAACGATGACAAATGTCGCTACAATCAGTGATCCGATCACAGACAACGAGCCTTGCCCAACTGTTCCTGGTAACCTCACTTGAGAGCTAGTTACTTTAACGTGTCCAAAGTCTATATAATTTGTGCAACATGACTATAGAATTTCTTTACATAGGATAACAACTTTGAATACATATAGATATTACTAGTACTTAACGTGAAAACGGCACACTTTCGATAACCCATAGGTTATTTATTAACGATTTAGTCATAACGTAAGGTTTATGGACTTATGGTTTATAACAATAATGACCAGCATTGATCGGCACTCAAAATCACTTTATGCAGATAACAAGCAATCTGCCGTATCTGCAGGATCTCGATAGGGCTTCAATGATTGAAACCTACTCACCCGAGTGACTTGTTCAGTCATTACAAGCGACAATGAACGGTCTGTACTCGCTCACAGTACATTGCCAATTGCCCTACTTTCTGTCACACATCCATGTTAATATTTGCGATTTTCTAAAGAGCCGGCCTGTGCGCCTTGTATGGAAGGTCGCGCTATTTGAACTTACCACGAGTGTCGCTCATACATGCTCCAGATGTGAAGAACAAAAAGTCTTTGCAGTCAAACAGTGGCTGTGCCATTCAGTTATTATTGTTTTGATTCAAGATCTTGCCGGTGAACTGGTGAGTTTACTAGTACCTACCTAAAGGTATAGGAACCAGCCATTACCTCATTAAAAATAATTTTAAAGCTGGTGACATGTGGGTGACATCATGGAGGTGATAATTGCTAAAAGTATTTGCCTTGCAGAGGCATGTATTTGTATTGATTCAGTTGCTACACCTCTAGAATAAGCTACTGTAATTTAGCACCGCGGCCGTCATATTTTATGATCTTGTTCTTGGTAACTGAAAGGTATTCATAATATATGAGTAGTCACAGGGCAAAGACTATGGACCTTCAATTAGGATATAAAAAAAGAAACGTGAAATCCTATAAACAACGTATAAATCGCTCAGATTAAATTAACAGTGTCCGTTTTATCATCGAAGCAAATAGTTTGCGTGTTGTCAGCAGAGAAAATTTTACAAACTTTGTATACTGTTGTGTAGCAATAAATCAGCGGTACAGTATGTTTATTTTAAAAGTCTGTAAACTAAATATTGCGTCAGTTCAAACTGAAATCATCGATGTATTCTTGCGATAAAAATATGTAAAACTCATGGATGGTCATGGTCGTGGAAACTTCAGAATCGGCAGCTGTAACCATTTGTTACACAAAACGTATTTTCTTTAAAATTTAATTTTTTGTTTTGATAAAAAAATACATTTGAAAGATGTAAGTTTATTTTCATTACTGAAATTATGTAAGAGAATTCTTAGTCACGTAGCACCCGGCATGCTGAAAACCGCAATGCGTTACGCATGTTTTCCTTTCCTTTATTTTATATTCTAAACAAGAAATCGCTATAGATAATTCGATTAAAAATACCGAATTCAAATACTTAGGATGAAATGAAACCGTTGCGAATCTGAGGAATAAAAAGGGAGATGAGGAGGAAGTTAATATTGCAACTAGGTAATTTTTTGCCATCATAATAGGCAAAATAAAAATATTCATACCATAAGAACGTATACAAAACGTATTTTGAAGTGTCAACGTACCTAGCGCCAGATGTGGCCAATATACGGCTAATTATCACCTACAACCGGCGGAATGGAGCTGTAAATTATCAAAGAGTTAGGGTGTATCATATTGGAAAGAGAAATTTAATATACTTTTTAGCTTACCCAATATCTCGTTGGTATATCTGTCATTTTATCTGACAAACATGTCGACTTTTACATATAAATACTAGAACGATTCGCCAAAATCTACCGCTAATTCGCTACCCTCTACAGCCTGTTGGAAATATGTCCTTAGGCTGCTGTTGTTGCATATATATGAAGGTGGCCGACGTCTGATTATTACGGATTGTGACGTTACTTATGTCTAGCAGTGGACGATTATCAGCTGATGACTTGACGAGTATTGATTAAATCTTACCATAAGTTTTGACGCCAAAAATTATCTTGGTGTATCTATCTGTTATTCTGTCGTTGTTTGGGAGGTCACTAGCCTTGCTATTGAAGGCGATTGAGGAGGTGGCATAAAGCTTCAATCACTGTCACAACATCAAACAATTACAATAGATTTATCCTAATCAGTTGTGGCGGATTACCAGCCAACTTTGCATGGAAGTTTGATCAAATTGTGTTGTGTGGATGAGGTGGCGCTAGTATCTTGACACTGTAATTTTTACTGCAATAGTGTTTAGTGTTCCTCTTCTTCGCGGAACAGTAGTACTTAAAACAGTAGTTCTACACTAGGTTTTGTCACCGTAGTGAAACGATTTTAGTCAGATAAGTTATCAGACTGTCCAGAATGCGTCAGACGTATTATACAGTTGATTAATACGTCCCTCAGGGTGGCTTATTTTGTACATTGCTTCAAAAAAGAGTAAATGTACCTAATTATATATTTTTTTTCATAAATTTTATTAAATATTTTTTTAAATAACCAGGTAAATTGGAATATGACCAATGAGGAGACCACTGCGCGACATACACTACTAGCGACGTCAGGCCAAGATCATTCATTCTAGTCAAGCTGCACTAGTAGTTGGCTAGTATCCAGTCAAGGCGTTTCATCTACTTTCATCTTCCGTGTAATGTGCAATATCAGATCAGTTCTTTAATTCAGTTTATGTCTAATTCCCGTGTGAAGGCGTGGGAGAAACCTGGATAAATTATGACACGTTCCATACAGCTTGCCAACTGGGTTACGTAGTATCTGTGTAACAATTACATACTTGTTTGTGTGTACGGCCACTGGGTGATATCATAAGTTGAGCTGAGCACAGAGTTATTTGTTGTCGCCGTGTCATGTGAAACAATGTGAGCCCAGGCGTCGAGTATCCAATAGCACACCAAGACTAATCTTGAAAGTATTTTATTACCTACTTACATCGACATTTTTCAGTTAGCTTTGACTTGGCCTGATATTATAAAGTAACATTACTATTATTATGGTATTTCATTGCTGTCTACTTTTTTAAGGGAGTGTAGTTAGCACCTAAAAGGCATAATGCACTAAAAAAATGCAACTTTAGGTAATATTTCTTTTGTCATAAGCATTTCTCCTGCATGTAATAAGTTCGTTATCAGCCTCACGCCGCCGCATGTCGGATACGTCCACGTTTCATCACAGAATTACTTTTGGAGAAATGGGCCACGCATTTTTCACCATATTTGGGTTGTGTCAACCGTCGCCGCTGCGATGTGACGAAGCTTCGCGTCGCCATCTCATCTCCCGCCTTCGTATTACGACATCGATGACACGTCTTGATAAAAAGTTGATAGTTTTGAAATATCTTTATGTTCCTAGCACGTGTCAAACTGTCCATGGAATAATAAATGAGCCGTTTTCCTTGACAGCTGTCAGTTGAGCTTTTGGGTAAGCCGATAGATGGCGTGAAAACGCAGTGTACCAACTGTCAAAAATTACATAGAGAGCAAAGAGTACTAAACTCAGAATAAGAACTCACTAGTTGTGATTAAATGTCGGGTGGTAGCGCGAGCCATCCTTCCGAGGCTCAGACTGCATGTGGCTTGGGATAGTGCTAAGTATTCTGTGAATAGTTCTACCCGCGCCGTCACGTAGTGTTCTTTTCTCTATGCGCGCCGTTTGAACGGGTGCTGCGTGCGAGAACTGATGAGAAAACTTGAAAAGAACGGCTGTACGCACAATCGAACTGAACGCTGAAGCAACAGTGACATCGACATCATAGAGAAAATAATACTACAATTCTACCTCATTGACAAAAGAATAAAGAGAGGACATGCCATATCAACGAAAAAAATGCGCTTACCTAAACTTTGGTGTCAATTAAAATGGCGGCTTTTTTCTTGAAAAATGTAAACAAACAAATTGTTTGACAGCTGAAGTACCTTGTGTTTGGATGTCAATCTTGGTCAATCAACATGGCGACCGATCGCAATGTTGTAATTTTAGGCAAAGACAAAACTACTGTTGTCCTTTTTTACGTACGATAACACCAATAAGTTAAAAAGAGACGACGATATATTTTTAAGTACCGATTTTTATGCCAAGTCCTCTTTATTCTTTTGTCAATGTTCTACCTACCTACGTCACTTTCACATTTCGTTAGCCTCACAGAATAACATATTGTGATCTGAGTGTGTTCTGAGGGTTTGAAAGTTGGTACAACCCCAGACAACGCCATCTATTTCTCCAAAAAGGAACTTTTTTTTTTTTTAACAAACGCCTCATTGGGATTTTATCCATAGCTCCCACTCAGCACGCGATCACTCATCCATAGAGTAGCTAGAGTAGAGCCATGATGGCGTCAGAAATGGCGCCAAAGCGTTATTGACATCAACTGACTCGCTCTATTGAGCAGCCATAAAGCCCAGTGTACACTCTGTACGTGTACGAGACGACTATTATGGAATCTATACGGAATCTTATCCGTATAACGGACCTTATTAGAATAGGGATGTGAATCCAATGCAGATTTTACACGTCTGGGGACCTATTCAGTTGGTTGTATAGTAGTCAAATGGCATGTCTCCGGAATGTCCTAGGGTGTCGTGTTCCTTAGTCACAAGTCACAACACAACCATTGAAGCATGAGGAATGTAATGATTTGATTAACATATAGGTTGCAGGGTTTCCATAACTTAAATAGTAATAAAAAATATATAGGTAGAGGTTTAAATATCAGTCAGTTAATGGCATGAAGAGTTGAGCTTTATTTATTATTAAGTTCTCCGTGTATAAGTTTTCTACATACAATGTAGTGCTTATAACTGTTCAACACATAGGTATGACGCAAACCGTGACATCATTCCTTATCTCATGTAATCCCATTCCTATTTACTGAGCTGTACTCAAACCTTGACTCAACCTGTCCGATTAATGCAACGAGATTTGCATACACTTTAGTTGCACTCATGCCTTACCTGCACGAAATACTTGACTCTATCCGAGGTCACAAATAGTCACAATAGACATACGATCTTATTTTATTTATTTATTTAATCCTTTATTGCACAAATATATAAATAAGTGTACAAAGGGTGGACTTAATGCTAAAAGCATTTTCTACCAGTCAACCCACAGGAAGTACCTACAGGAGAAATTATGGTAAAGGTGTGCAAAAAAAAAAAGAAATTGCAATGTCACTAAATAATTATTGTACCTAACATGGGTATATTATGGGTATAGATAAGTCTATTAGCAGCCGTAAGCAACCGATTAATAGGCTTGTCTGAAATTATAGTCACTATAAGCCACGCGAATGAAGAAGCAATATGGAGATTCTATAACCATTTTACTTATTACAAGTTAAGTACACTCTCAATCACATTACCGGTCTTACTTTATCACTTGGTATTATTTATTTACTTTGGGAAACTAAACTTAAGATATAGTGAAGGTGGGTTATTCAGAAAGGTTTTTGGTCGAGTTCGCTACATGTTCGAATTTTGTCACATTATCAGAACTGGTTGAGTTATTCATGTAAGGTCGCTTTGTAATCTTTGAATACTTACTTGAATATACAACCTAAAACTCTGTTTCATAGGATTCTGTAAATACCCTCGGAATTCGTAAATATTTAAGTTTCAATAAAGTTGATATTTTTTTCATTGCTCGAGGGTAATTCCAAACATATGCGGGTAATTCCAATTACATCGAAAAATGAGTTTTAGTTCATTTAAGCTAAAGGTACATTTAAGTATTTTTCGATCAACTTTAACCTCGCAAAAACATATTTCGTAATATTGCCTAGAACTGTCCAGAAGAACTTTTACACATTTATGTGATATTTATAATTCAAAATTACCCGATCCCTGTGGAAATTCTGTAATTTCATATTCAAATGTTCCATCATTTGGAATTACCCTAGTCGGGAAATACAAAAAAATATGAGCTAGGGTTTTTAATACAACTTAGAGAACAAAAATGACAATCTTTTGGATGAAAAAACAATCATTTAAATCACTTACTTAACTGATTTCTTAATTACCGAATTGCGGGTAATTCCGAAAATTCTAAAATGCCGAAATATGCACTTTTTTACTTATTTTACGTTTTAACACGCGCGCTCGGTCCTTGCGCCCTGAGTCAACCCAAGCAATCGCCTATAATCGGAATCACCCGAAATTCGGCATTAGCCGACTTCAAATAGTTTCTTAGGACCTACTTAAATATAAATAAACTCTTTAAACAAACAAAAAGCATATTTTGACAGTATAGTGTCAGAGCAAGACATCCATAGATTTAAATGATTCGTGTAAAGTGTTAAGTTTATTAAGCTACTCAAAAAAAAACTTCATCTAGTGTTGGCTAGTCTGATTCGGAAGGCGCCTAGAACGGAACGTACCTCGTTCAGTACGAGACTGCCACTGAACCATACAAATGACCCCTTTGAACACAAACTGAATATTCGCATTCGCATTCGCATTCGCGAATATCGATATCAGATATTCGCATTCGCATTCGCATTCGCGAATGTCCAAAAACACATATTCGTTACATCACTAATGGAGACCACCGATTCAGTATTGGTAATTTAATATTTTTTTATTGTTTCTTTACAGCTACTCTGAGGTCCGAAAATACATATTCAATAAAGTATATAGGTATAATAATTATTAAATATAACATTATGATAATACTATCACATTTCTTAACTTTTCCGTTACATTAATTAGGTAATAAAAAGAACACGCCTATTTATCAATTTATCACACATATTTAATAATTTTAATGAAATACCAACTATAGAAATACTCCAATGAACATTCTGAAAATATTCCAGATGTGTTCTTAGCTGTCGAAGCCGAAGTGCGACTGGTAAATATAGATCGTAACTGCACTGAGACGAAGCTATCAATCTTCAGCATAATCTTGGTCCGGCAATGCAATTAGTGAGGCATGTGGACGGAAGTCATAATATTAAGATATATTAGGCCCTATGTTTCAATAGAAATTAGCAGTCTCATTAAAGTTTTAATAATTTAAAAGCAAGATGTGAATAATTGAAAAGATTTTCCCAGTTAAGTACTGGTAAGGGATACATTGAAAAATCGTGTTTTCTATTGTGTAATCTGACATTAATAATTTGATATGAATCAAAATTGATATTCAGGTATTTTTAAATTAGGTCGGTCAAATCTATTGATAGATAAAGGAACTGATATCGATAGTCGAGTAGGAAGTCGAAATAGCGAAAAGAATAGTTGAAATACAACAGGCGTGCCAATGGCAGCGGCCATCTATGTGGCCAATGTTGGCACCGTGGCACTTCTACGAATACAATTGAGCAAGCCTTCTAATAATCATCATACCCGAGGATCAAATAACACTCACAGAGATGTAAATCACAATGATTATAATAGCCGTTTTATGATTACAAATAGTAGGTAGGTTATTCGTCATTCAAAATTAATAGGTGATGAAGATGACGCATAACCATGAGAATTTTAATCAGCGTAATCAGAGTGCATAATAATTGTTACAATATGAAAATAATAATAGTGGCAGTCGTTTCTAAACTCAAACAATAGTTCCAAGTGAGGATAGTTCCAGTTGGTGTATACAATTAGTAAATTCCGTAGTAGGAGACAGGGTGTTTAGCATCTCCCGAGTTTTGCACGACGAGGCTATTGTTGGCACAGACGCTGCAATGAGAGTAACAAGACCAACTAAACCGAACGATTAAGATGTTACTCCTGGTAAATGTAGATAATGGTCGCTTCATTTACCAACCAACCCTGATAGGATATCATTAATTTTGTCAAAAACATGAGGAATGATCCTGAAGTGTCAGGATCATTCCTCATGTTTTTGAGGGTCCATCAAAGTAAATTTGGTGTCCAGGATTTAGTGGAATATGTCGTAAGTTAAATACTTTCGAAGAAATCCATAAAACGGTGCCGTAAAATTTGGTTCCTCGAATTAGTTGTTCAACATTGTTTGCCAAAACTCAGTAAGTAGTCTGGGAACAATAGGTCGCTGAGGATGTTGTTAGAAAAAATAGACACATGATGAGTTTATGAAACAATTTGTACAAGCTATAATTATACATTTGCTTTATAGTTTGTTAGAGCCAGCATGTGGGGTCTTGGGATTTGCAAATAAAATTAGATTCCGACAAGCGGGACAATTGGCCTGAATATGAACTTGCTCTAGATAGCGGAAATTGTAACTGACGGCTGTAAGGACGATTTGATTCATGACGGCTCGAAAATAACATCATTAGCGCCTGTGAAGATTTAAATCATAAATTGGGTCACGTTTATTATGAATTCTTTCACGCTGATCTAAGATTGAAGTTTAGGAATGAAACATTTGTTTGTTATCCTTTTAATGGCGGCTAAGTGGGTCTTTGATATTGTATTAACATATTTCATATTGATCTAGCGCGGCCGGCGCGGGCTGGAGCGGTACTTGACCCCGCCGTGGACGAAAATAATCACCAATTAATTTTATTGGCTTCGAGTGGTGCCTATTCAGACAAGTTAATGTAGAAAATACCTTGTATAGACAGTCAATGATGTAAGACGCGGGCTATAATTATTCGAGTCCAGCGTAGTCTTCAGTTACAATTTACGAATGCAACATAGTCAACATACATAATACCAAGTCATGAAATTTTACCAAGAAATTTTGTTATTATTAGCCTGTCTAATAGATGAATTTATTAGCCATATGGGCAAATATTCGTTCAATGTCATAGGTGTATATTCATTCCCAATATCCAAGCCTCGCTCGTCTTCACACAATGTCGACGGCACGCGGGGAAGTGGGTCGACAGTAGCTGATATTTGTAGAGACAAGCCCACCATCTGTGCAAGCGGCAAATTCATTATCGTGCATAGAGCTGATAACGTCATCGACCTTAATCGACATATTTTAGATCGAGTCAGTCGATTCACTACTGTCACGCTGTGATGTACCTATTATTAGTTTAAAGCTTATCGTTATTGGCGTGCTAAGGGTCTATACTAGCTAGGCAAGAACTGGCAAATAATCTGTAAGGGTAGGTTTTATTTAAAACGGAATAATAAGAAAAGTAGAGTGACAAACAAAGTAATGCTTACTCAAATACTTCAAAGCGGTCTACGAAGGAATCCTGGTTGGTCTACGAGTAGAGAAACGATGTCAACGAGCTACAAAGTCAAACACTAGAGAGACTACATAGTAATGAAGTTCTTGTTCATCAGGAGAAAAATACTGATCCCGTTATGTATAACAAAATAAAAGGGTTTGTAGGAGGTTTGTAAATCGACACGATAACTAAATGTTTTAGTTGTCAAGAATGTGACAGACATTAATTTACTGTTATTAGTTTTAATTTTATTATCATGTGAAGGCCGAGGCCGCTGCACGAGCAGAATCTGACTAATGCGCGAAAATAGACATTCTGCGGTCGTAATTAAAACCTATATTTAAATTAAAATGCATCTATTTCGAAGGGTCAGTGTGTAAGGGACGTCTACTTATGTATTGAAGAGCAATATTTGTTAATGAGTAGGTACCTATGGAACACGGAGAAAGTCATAGAGTGAAGACCCTAAAAATAGAAGGACAGTAAGGGCCAGCACTTGCACAAACATATTAAATCTAGATTTAGTGTCAAATGTCGATTTAAGAAACGTCAAAACATACAAATTAATCTCTTAAATCGAGATTTAACATTAAATCTAGATTTAATATGTTAGTGCAAGTGGCTCTAAATAAATGTATCACTAAGCTTTCATATTTAGCTCGGGGAAATACAAGAATTTGAAAGAAAATTATTTTAGTTTTGCAGTTCGAGATAACTATAGCAGTCAATACAACGCTATTATAATATTGGGCACTGGCACCGTCCTGCTGAATAATTTGAGAAATCAATAAAGTTTTACGATTTTTCCTGTTGGCAGTTTGTGGGTTAATGAGTAAACCTGATTAAAACTGTGGTGTAACACAGCTTGGAGTAATCGTTCTACATCAACTTCTTTTACAGCGTCGATCCTTAGTTCCTAAATTCCCATTTAAAGGCGTGAACAAATCGTGATTGCGATGTTAACGTATCCATTTGAGGAACCAGAAACGCTCAGTATGGTTCCCGTGCATGTGAACCACGTTTCCATAACATGTTCATCTATTTACAATAGCTTTTTTTCTCAAGCTAGACAAATGTTTGAATTGAATCGCCTCAGAAATAACAACGTGTAAGTGAAGTTCTGTAAACATATACCGCGGTGCAGATCCTAGCGCCCACGCCGCCGTCGGCGTCGGTGGTCTACCGATACATTTGTGTCTATTTTAAAAAGTTTTAATGCAATGCTCAAGCGCTTTTACTGCTCCGATCCCTGTTATCATTACGCCAGACACGTGTAGCTAATCAGACTAGACGGTGTCCATCATATTTAATTTTACAGTTCTATTACAATAGCTTTGGTTAGAGATTAGGCGAGCCCGGTAGACGCCGCGCGATAGTCGCGATACTATTGTTGTGAGTTCTCCGAAGACTAAAATGAGAGAGATTTGCATCGCATTACGCACTCGTCGACCCGTGGCGGTACCTAGGTAGCCTAGGTACGTGTCGCGAAGATCTATTTCTGAGCCTTTCATATGCTAATCATTCGCCTGTGAGTTGACAGACTGGAGGCGCGAACAAACAGGTTTTAAATCGCAGACGGGCGAATTCCTCTAAATGCTATTGATTAGAACTACATGATGTAATGTTTTAATATAGGACTTCTAGCAAACGAATTGACCTGGGACCTTCTAATTTATTTAATTCAGTATAGGCACCTAGGTACCTATAATATTGTTGATTTGAAATTATTGTTTGAAGTCGTAAAAGTAAATTGGCATGGCCTTAACATTTTGCTCCCGATGAAACGGTTTTAATTGTTAGCAGTCTGGATACGAATTGTTTTTGCGAAGGCATTCTAGATTTCAGTCTCGGTTGTATAATATTTATAAATACACGCTGTATTTATTAGTGCTGTAACTTGTAGTAGAATTCATGAATAACATAGTGTGGCGGAGTGCTATTTGAAACATTGAGTTTGGCACGGTATGAAAATTTACACACAAGTGTCATTTAATAAATGGAGCAATTTTTTGCTTAATATTTTTTTGTGATCTTATTGTTATGTGTTGCAGGTTTTTAACCTTATTCGTATGATGTAAACCTTATAAACCGGTAGAAAAATACAGATAGGTAAGTACAACAAAAAAACAAATCCTAAAATAATTAATTACTAAATTGTTTTGTACACAGAAGTATTTGATTATGAAATAAATTGATCAAGAGTTTGTAAACAATTTATTTTACTGTCAGTTTCGGGAAAGCCAACCAGCGAATTTGTGTTGAATTGAGAACAAACACAAACTGAAACAATGCTGAAGTTCGCAACACAAAATACCGAGAAATTATGACAACCGTTCAATTTCTAGGAAAATTTGTAATGAAACTTTAAATTTGGTATTATGCTACCACCACCGCTCCTAATGCTCCTAAATCTTAACAATCATCATCATCACAACCCATCAACTGCTGGACCACGGGTCTCCTTTACCTAAATGGAGGAAGTGTTTAGGCCTAGTCCACCACGCGGGCATAGTTTGAATTGGTGGACCCCTCAACAATGTGTCAAAATAATATTTTTTTCAAATTGAAATTCATCGATGTGCCTACGATTGTTACAGAATCTCCGCAAGGGTAGGAATGTACCAAAACTTACTCCATCATCATCAAGTATATGCAGGTGCATAGAAAAGTAATCTGAACACCTAGCACGGGCTGCATGACGCGCACGCCAAGTTTTACGTCGCGCGGCTTCGAGATCGACATCTTGACGTGAGCGTCTTGCGCCCCGCGCCTTCAGATAATGATGCTTTATCTGCAGACTGTAGACGTGTCTGTAGGCTGGTGAGGAACTGACCTTGCATGCGAAGAGCGCGTTCTGCCAGGTGGCCTTGCTCTCGCTGAAGTAGTAGCAGCTGTGGCCGAGCCGGATGAACTGCGGCGGACACACGTACGACATCTTGGTGGAGTTGCGCCCCTCCACGCCCTGGCCTGCGACCGGGAGATAAGGTTATACAGGGTGTTGCGAAAAGGGTATACTAAGCCGAAACCTACGTGTGCAGCATCAAAGCCCGAAAATGAAATCAGAATGACAAAATTCGCAAAAAAAATCATTTTCCATAGAAACTTCGTTAATCACATGACTATTTACTATGGCTAATTTTGTCATTCTGATTATTTTTTTTTTATTTATTAATCATACCATTGTTACACAGGTTGTTATAAGGCATTGAAGTGAAAGTGGTAAAAACACATAATACGGGTACCAACAAATTAGGCTGTTTTTTTATTTGGGTACATCTCAGACACGGTCATCCGACCCCAAGCTAGGCAGAGCCTGTGTTATGGGTATCGGACAGCTGATATATCTACACAAATACATAGATAGATACATATTAAATATAAATATCAAAACCCAAGACCCGAGTACAAATATCTGTCTTTAAACAAATATCTGCCCCAGCCGGGAATCGAACCCGGGACCTTCGGCTTAGCAGTCAGGGTACCACTACACCAGTCGGTCGTCTTATGTATAAAGAGTACCTATGGAGAATTCAAAGTCAAAAGTCAGAAGCTAACATCAGCTACTGTAATAGCCCGTCGCATTGCACATTAGAAGTCGAAGGACCTATAACTTATTGTATGGATTTGTCAAATGTTTGAGATAGAAGCAGCGCTGATTAATAATAAATAATGTGTGATGGCAGCACGGTAGCTCGTCATCGTTTATACTGGATATTGTATAGCATGCTTTGTGGGCGCCAAAAGTACATAACAATGACAATAATATATCATATACATACAGAATGCAAGTTCCGAAACTATTTTTAATACCAGTACCTACATTATACTCATCACTGAATTTATTTAAATTAAACTTGGCCGCCATGGTGAGTTACTCTAGCTTACGATAAACTAAGTTTAGGAGTGCTGCAGCTGCGCTAAACATGACTCTTTGTATGGCAGCTATCTTGCTCGTCGTTTTTTTCAAAGGTAGAGTTAAGTAACCCTCCTGTTACGAAATCATAAGTTACAAATCACTATAATTACAGTCATGAAGTCGTAACATACGACGTATCAAGTGCAGCCTCGTTAGTACCGAATACTTAAGTAACTTAATATATGGTTTGCTGAGTTATTTATGGATTCCCATAAAGATCTTTTAGACAGTTGTTGTATGGAAGCTTGCATTGTACTGCCCACGAAGATTTCCTATTAATTGATTGTTATATTTTAAAAGAACTGCTACACAATTTGGGCTAGGTATGTAATTGTGTGCGTACAGATTGGAAAGCTCGCAGGCATCATTAATATTCATTACAGTAATAAAAATTTCACATGATTTAACTAATGTTGGGTCTATTACAACAAAGCACAGAATATGCATGTTACGGTCTTTTGAAGCTAACACTCATTAATAACAGTAATAATAAATAGGTTTATCATTGCAATGAACTAAACTGCAAAATGAATGTACTGCCTAGTCGGAACAGGCTTTCATCGCGATATATAATTTCCAACTTAATCATCATCATCATCATTTATTATAACATTCCCGACGAGCTAGTCTCTACATACATAGTTGAGCATCCTGTTAACTGTCATCACTCATCAACATTGTCATCATTATTTATTTATTTATAGTGTTTGTGGCGATTAGGAACCGCTACAAAGTAATATAAAGGTCTAGGGTTAGATTGTTTACTATAGCAGAGAGTTTATGTTTAATGCAATTAGCTGTAGTAGATACTTACATAAATACATGCTGCTGCCCTAACTGCGACTCTATATTGTATTTAAAGTACAGTTTGTACGATACCAATAGCTTTTGTCTGTTCGTTTTTTCCAAGCTGAAGTAACCTTCCAGGTGACCCGCCGCGTACATCGCTCAGTTTTCGCTGTTCTTTTGTTTCCAAGTAAGTTCAAGAGTGATCAAAGCTGTGTTTTTTTTACTTATTCCAGTTTAAATTAGCCAGCGTCTGAACTCCACATTTAGAACAAACGAGCTCAGTATGGCATGTCCATTATCCTTGATTGATTAACTTAAAATTATACGTGGGTAGGTTGCATGCAAATTTAAATTCTTATCACAAAATTTACGGTCCTTCAAACTAAAGTGCGCAGTCCCAAAGTCATTATGTCACCATCTAATGATCAGCATTTCTGTATTAGGTACGTATGATTTATGTATTTGTAATCCCCTCAACTGAAGATGCAATAATGAGAATTCAATGTGTCGTGTTGTATTAAACTCATATTAATAGTTAAGCTTGCATAAATAAGCTGGATGTAGAGGGTATAAATACACAAAAAAAATACTTACATTGTGACCAAAACACTATGAATAGTATACCAGCTACCGCCAACCATTTTCCCCGCCTTTCCAAAGCTTCCATTTTGAATAAGGTTATCTAATATCCGTTACACTAATCAAAGAAATTAACACTGATTAACACTGGGGTTTCACTGACGGTTCACTCATATAAAAGCTTCTGATTTTGAGCATCATATCTAAGTTATCACTGTGTTTTATCTTTCACACATTTTGATGGAACCAATTAGGTACGTAATTTTAGACCCGAATAAATTTTGCACCCAGTTAACTTTTCTGCAGCTCTCCTGAAACAAAAATATAAGTTAATTAGAAGAAAATAATTAGGTAGGTATGTAACATTATAAAGTAAACCTTTAGTACAAAGAGGCTAGGCTGCTCAGTCAATGAAGGTTGTCACTAAAATATAATTGTCAGAGGAGGTTCTCATATTGATATGAAATATTTTGGTAAAGCATACCACTGAGATAAAAAAATATTTAGTGAAACATCAATATCTTTTGGGGAACAAAGACCGATTATTATTGTTAGTTATAGATTCAATTTAGTTAATAGCAGCATAAACCTAGCTTTCAAATGTAACTTATAGTAACCCCAAAAGCTGTTATCTGGATCTAGCAGCTATCGCAAGGATGTATCTATAGTCGCCCACTTTCTAAGTTAACCTAAATGCTAGAAAGTTAGCCCAATGTGTATCATTACTGCACTTTATAGCATGGCGGCGCGAAATTATAAGGCTTGGAGCGAATGAGTGGGTTCACCCGTCTCCTAGCGGCCGACTGTATCAGAGCTTCTCGGAATCCGGGTGCTTTATACAATGGCTTTTCGAAATTCAACTTAGATCAGCGCTAAATTTAGTTATGTTTTTTAATGTATTTTATTGCAATATAATAGTATACCTAATGTAAGATCTGACATTTTAATTTACAATTTTAAACTTTGGTATACTTATCTATACAGTGAAGTATAGAATACCAATTATACTTACTAATTAATGATCACCAGCATTAAACTGATAAAATCTCTATTACTATATGAAATGATTTAAGTCCTTATTCTAAGCGTCCAAATGATCAATGTGGCTATTTCAGAATTTACAGTTGCCAGCCCGCCGTTTATAGTTAACTATAAATCTTGATATTGCATTAGTGCCAATTTCTCTGCATTTCTCCGGAGGACATATTTCTATGTAGTCATATCTTACTAGTTCGTGAGGGCAGCATTTAACAGTATAATGTTAGTTTGCATGAGAGATTTCGTATCGAAATTACAATTTCGATTTTGTATCTAGTAGGTAAAAGCTTTTCTTTAATCAGTATTTGTGCACTGAATATATTTAAGTATTTACTGAATGAAATCATAACATAAGAAAATTTTGCGAGATATAAATCTTCGTATAGTGACAATACCAGGAAAATAGTAATTAGCGAAGTGCATGAATATTGCTCACATAATTATGTAGATTCCACACGCACTATCGCGTGAGTTCGGTGATAGATTCATCGACCATGCAGGGACATATTCACTCACACTTACATTATCATTTTAATTAGGCCCTGTCAAGATTTTATATAAGTACTTTTATATAAGTAATTTTATTTTTATTGTTTAATTTTAATTTAACTGAATCAAAATTCAAGTATGACACTAGAGACTCAAGCAGATGCACACTGCACAATGTACACGCAGATACTCATCATACATTCACAGTACACACAGCACGAAATCCAGTCAACTATGAAACAGTAGGTGAAGTGTGACCATTGAAAATAGACAAATGAAGTTGAAAAGTATTGAAGTGCATGTAAGTCGACACTCGGGGTAGACCACAAAGCCATCCAGCTGGAAGACTAGACAATGGGAAGTAAAGGGCACCACTATTTATGGCAGGACGTTAACCTGTACTTGACACAATGGATATAACCAATATTTAGTGGAATTTAACAAACGTGTTTGCTGGACTTACAAATTTAAAGCAAAGTGAACTGATGTGTCTTATAGGAGTTGCAGGTGTATTTATATTTGGCGATCGAAACACAACATACATTGTATTTGATGTATTCAGAGTCCTACGAGCAATACGGTTTGCCTCTCTATCCACTTACACGAGCCGTATTTTCAAGTGCATTGTATTTGATTTGGCCTGCACCAGCTCACTCTTATTACGAAACGACGAAGGGCGGAATTCCTGAGGAAGGAGTGCTGTCAATCGTAAGCATCGTAAGCACCATGTCTTACTGTCTTCCACATAAGGGTGATATTGAGTGGATGTCTGCTGTCTCAAGAGTGCTCCGGTCTCGTTTGCATCTGAAGTGTGCATTACCATGCGCTTTGTGCAGGAATATGTTAGATGCGTTTATTGATTGTGGCGGGAGAAAGTCTGACGAATGGCTGTCCTCGGAGGTTTTTTGTAAGTGTTTCTGGGGTATTATTATAATATGTTGTACATTCGAGTAAGAGCATCGAGGAGAATAACGGAGAACAAAATCGATGATCGATCATTCGTTAAATATCATTTAAGATTTTGCGCTTCATCAGCTGGGAAGATTCACTCGGCTGTCATGCATCCAAAAATAATAAAAGCTGTTCATTTTGGGATGACGTTTACGTCGATTATTATGATATTTTGGGCGAGTATTTATAAATTATTACCGTCGTTAAACTGTTATTGTCTCGACCTTCAAGGGCCGGGTTGGTCTGGTCACATGCAATGTACAGTTTTAGTGACAGCCGTAAACTGATCCCAGGTTAAACGGGGATTTGTAGTAAATATAATTAAATAGCGATGCGTCATCGGCTGCGTGATTGATGTGCGGTGTGTGGCTTTATTTGTCGACGTCGGTAACCCAGCCGGGCCCGATGGATGAGCGGTTCTGTTTACTTAAATCAGGAATTACCATTTAGCCGTGACCTACGTATTAAGTATCTCATTCATGAGTCATGCTCATGTCATGAGTCTCATTACCCACTGAGGCATTTTTCCTGTATTCATTCATCTTATGTTCATGTTTGTAATACTGTTACTTTTGTGTGCAATAAAGAGTATTTTATCTTATCTTATCTTATCTTATGTCTTATGTATTTATAGTAATATTGTCTACAGTAAAAGCCTATTGGTAAATAAACTTTTTAGTTTAAGTATATCAGTAGCATGTACTTATTGAATTATATTATATCATATACTTATCTACAATCCACCCGGTAGTGTGACTTTTGCAAAAGTAATAAATTAAACTTTCTTCGAGCAATCAACTAGTGAAATACATAATAACTACTTAACACAAGCTAAGTGGCTGAGTACACTTACTTTGATCATAACATATAAAAAAGCGGTAAGAATCTCAATACGGTATGTCACGATTCCCAATTCAATTGCAATTTACTTTCGAAGACAAAAATTCTCGTTAAATCTGAAGAACGTTGACCCGTCTCCGTTCATTCATGTTACAACCGACTTTCCCGTATCGCCAATATTTTTTGCAATTTAATGAAGTCACTGGCAGTTGAATTATAAAATCATCGTCTTTTATTCATTTGCGAAATTATTTTACGACCGACCGGCGTTAAAATAAAATGTAGCGGAATGTGTAAGAAGCAAGATCATGCCAAGCATGCATCGACCTAGTAATAGTTCTAATACAGTATTCATGAAGACCTAACTTTACGAATTTTCCAGGAAGACTCATGTTATAAAAGTTACATTTTCGAATTCGGAACACGAAAAGCACTAAAAGATGTTGTGTACCATTACCGAAGCACAAATGTCTTTATCGTAAACTATTGTGTAGATGTTTAAAGGATATTTCTGCTTAGTAACCGTGTATAACATGGGTTATCCAGATATTTTTCTGAATGTGAAATATGGATCCTCTTATAAAGAGGAAAAGTTAGAAAGTGGCGCTATGACTGTATTCCACTGCCTCCATGCTTCTGTACGGAAATCCAATGTGGAACGGCTATTCACTTTAACTTTGTCGTTATTTTAATGTCGGTGTATGTGTGTTTGGCAAACTTGTTGCACATTAACTTTTAGTTTATAGACAGACGTTAAAATAAATTGTGGGCAAATAAGTACATATCTTGGCAGCCGACAGGCTTGACAAACATTTACTGCGTGCCCATGAACATTACTGCTACAACTATGTAATGTAGCGGTAATACATGAATACAAAAGCCCAATCATTAGTGACAACCAAAACCTTTAATACTAGTACCTATATACAAAAACAACTTCTTAAAAACATAAACAAACTATCGTAAAAATGGCATTCATACGCAAATGCGTTTAAAATGACGTTATGACATCATATCCCGTCGGCCTAGTGATCGTGTAAGCAGGTGAGCAACACATGTAATTCTGGTTATTATAGTCACAGTAGGGCACTTGTGGGGTATTTGTGTGCAGGCCAAATAGCCTTTTAGTGGAATAACAAGATAGCCGGGACATGCGCCCGCGCCGCCGCATCTCAATGAGCACGGCTGGACGAGGCCAGACTGCACGTGGCTTGTGTAGGTTGATCCACTGATCTTTGAGTGGAGGCGCTTCTGTGTTTACAACGTGTTGCAGTTACAATGCATATACTGGGTGTTGCAAAAATCAAAAGGAGTGAAAAATAAAAAAAAAACCAAAGGGAACAACAGATTCCTGAATTTTATTGTACGTCTTTTGGAAATTCGTGAAAATTCCTAGACAGGTCAAATGTATGAATTTGATGACCAGTATTTTCTATCTGATGATTTGGATTCGGTACCTGTAGAGTTAGGTACGGGGGCGTTGAAGGCTGAAAACTTTATTAGATCTTAACGAAAGTTGCAGGATTTTACGCTACAGGGCACCTTAAATGTACACTATATTGTAAAGGTACAAGTATGAATAAATAGCCCGTGTCACCGTATTAAGGTTATGTTTAGAGAGTAAAGCGACTATTTGCCATTTCTAGCCAGTTTCTTAGTTTACTCGGTAGAACTGTACAAAGATGCCGAGTCTCCACGGTTGACAAGGCAGCTCTAGGGACTGGGTGTGTTCTTAAAGAACCACTTCACTTACTTTCTTTTCAAACACATTAACTATTATAGTCATTGCATAATTATTAACGATTTTAGTTGGTGATATGTCTACAAACATAATTAAAATATAGGTAGGTAGTCGTTTAATGAACTAGGTATGTAAGTATGAAATTTATGCAATTAAATCATGGGTTAAGCACAATATTTTTTTTAACGTCAATATCATTTTTGCACGTAAGAATTGCCATGAGAAACAATTTACAGTCATTGCTCATTTTTAATAGCTTGTCAGTCTTCAAACGGGCTAGGCGCTGCAATCCTAGTCCAATTTCTGTTGATGAGAAAATAAAAGCTGCGACGTGCGTACGCGCAGCGAGGAGAATGCGAATCAGTTGATTAGATGAAGAGAAGGCGCCAGCAACGCGCCCTGCGGCGGACCACCATGGCGGTGTTTCTAAGCTTCGCTAAACATATTGTATAATTCATTTAGGTATTATAGTAGGTAATACAGAGTATAATAGTACATTATAATATACACAGTTTTGCAAAAGAGGTATACTAAGACGAACAGCGTGACTCAAGGCGTAATTATGAGAGTAGAATATACTGGAAACAAAATTGTTTATATTATAGCAAATAAAATAATCATGACCATGTAGTGAAACATCGTCAAATACGTATATTAATTATGGTTCCAAATTAGCGATATATATTTTGTATTTACTTAGTTATTTTGGACATGGGCAGCGCGTTCGATCTTGATGTCTATTTGATGAGTTTACGTAAATCCGTTGTATAAGGAAAGCTAACTGGGATGTGATAATGACTGTTGATTATTTTTATGTGAAGATTTTTTAAACCCATAAGGTGATAAACGAGGCTGCGGCAGTAATATTCGCCCACTTTCATGCAAATTTGGTAACGGTCTATGTCTGCGGGTCTAATCGTCTCGTCTTCATCAGAGTTCAATGACAATGTGTATCGCTGGGTGTTTACATAGACAAGATTTTGTTTGACTATGTGTTTTTATATCTCTATTTTGTCTAAAAGCATATTTTCTCGAATTTCTAAATATTGTAGAACTAATAGACATCGCCTCCTTTCGTTTTACTATAAGCTCGTTTACAAAACGTAACTAAAACTAAACTGAATTAATTTAGCGCTGGCAGTTCCGAACAAAACAGACGATTATAATAAAGCAATGAAATAGACCAATATGGCTTATTTTGACAGTCTTCTATTAGTTGTATGTTGCAAAGAATCGGTCCGATTTTTGCATTTAATTATAAACCCTGTACAATTTCCCGACCTTGGTCTATACATATCGGCTTCAGTGAGTGATGTCAGAATAATTTTCAGTGGGCACAGACGGTAGCTGACTACAGTCCACCCACTACAATAATGTTTTCCAATAAATCAAGGTAGGTAAGTAATAAAAGTTAATGTGTATAACATGTTGTAGGTCTAGGTTCGACGTTCAATTAGAAAAAAAAAATAGTTATAAATGTAGGTATGTAGCTTTACGCATATTTTATCGAAGTCTTCATTACAGTGACAATAACAAAACGGACAAAATTGTATTAACTATGTACATGCCATGCGTGTTAATTGAATAATATTATGATCAAGAGAGTAACAAAAACTATTTAATAATAATGAGATCATACGAAAGTGGTTTGGTCCGCAATGGACTTAACACGGATTAAACACAAGCTTGTCACGTCATGAAGTGATCCCCTTAGCGAAAGCAATAGCTATAATTATTTGTGAACGATTTCACTTGATCCCAATTTTATGTAACTGAAAGTGTTTTTTTTATCTGAAATGTAATCGGCTACTACTTATAGGTACTTCAATAAAGTATTTATTTTACGAACTAGTTCGAATATTTCATAAGTTTGGTATAGAGTGGTGAAAATTGCCCGGACATCGGTTAAAGTCAAATAAGTAGCTTAACTGTGGAGTCCCAGTCCCAGATATTAGATATTTTCTAACCACCCGAGTATGTGTACAACCAGACTCTCTCTCCTCTAGTTTGAGGTTCACCTATTACGTTCAAAATTTTACTTACGTTATTATTATTATTTAAATAGCTGTTCCCGCGCGCTTCGCTTCGCCTTAAAAAGTTTTCCCGTGGGAATTCCGGGATAAAAAGTAGCCTATGTTCTTTCCCAGGGTCTAAACCGTATGTATACCAAATATCATTCAAATCCGTTCAGTAGTTTTGGCGTGAAAGAGTAACAGACAGACAGACAGACAGACAGACAGACAGACAGACACAGTTACTTTCGCATTTATAATATTAGTTAGGATATAGGTATCTTGCTGTTGATTAAGGTTCATTAAACACTTTATTAAAAAAAAAACTATTGCAAAATTACAAAAGCGTTATAATTCAAATGTAGGAACTATTTCAACTTTCACGTCATATTTCACTTTTTATCGCAGTATATATCGCATCGCCTCTGAAAGCTGGAGGGTTACTCTACCTTGACAAAAAAGAGCTGATATGCGATCGGTGCGTTTTAAACCTCCTTGCATAAATTATGAAGCCACGAAAAGGTCGCATATTCTGGGTCGGGTGAGGTAATACTCTGTCCAATTTTATAAATGAACTCTCAATAAATCTTGCGATTATCGATCGTTAAACGATAACAATTATTTATTATTGACTTGTCCTTTTCATTTTGGATTTCAGGGATATTTTCGTAAATAATTATGAAGTAATTTTGTATGCATGAAAGCCCACACAAAGATAAATAATATTACCTACCTACTCATTATAACAGAACTGTAACGTTTGTTCCCAACAATACTATAAATGATTTATACTTTATTTTCTTAGAACCGCAAATAACTCCCGAGCTGGGTTATGTAAACGAACGCCAGTATTGTGGCCATAAAATTAATTATGACGTTTAAAAGCTATAGCCTCAAAAATAATCCTAATTCATGGTCTAATGACCTCGCGAGGTGTGAAACTGTTACAGCTTTGTAGTCTATCTCACTCCTAAGTTTAGTGCAGATTTCTAAATCAAACCTATAAAACTTTGTAAGTGCGGCGATTCGTTATCTTAGCATAGCTATATGAAATCATCCTTATTAAGGCAAAATTCCATAGGATTTACAGCGGTTTCAAATAAAATTTCTTTACATATTGGCGATTTAAATCTGTAAAATGTAATTTCAATATTGCATGAATTGAAATAACCGTTATTTTACTAGTAATAAGTATGTTAGTGCTGATGGATAGACCAAACAGTTGAAAATCAAAGTGGTTTATTGTTTACATTACACAGACAACTAGGCAATTTTTCTTTTAACGTTGAATTTTCGCGAATTGCTGCCATACGATATCTGTAATTCCATTTCCGAAGTAACGAGTTTATTTATGTTTACAGAACCTATTTAACTTTCGTCGGCCTTCCATCATCTTGTAGAGATACCATCCCACGCTTTGCATGTATACATATACATACCTATACGTAATTGTAGAGATATCTTTAACATAGTCGACCTATTTTTATTCCTAGATATTCTACTCTTGCGCTGCGCGCACTACACTCACGTATCATTTACTACGTTGACGTGACGGTTTCAATTTGAAAGTAAAAGTGTTAAAGTGTGAAGTGTCCCATTTTCTAAATACTGAGAATTTGTTAAATATACTAATAAACCCACGCGGGTTTCTGAACAGGTTCATTGACGATTACTGCTAGCTACATTTCCGGTAGTAACAGAATGAAGTGAAATACTGATTTCTGTGGCAAATCGTGTTCTGAACATTGCACTATGAATATGATCTAAGAGTATTGCTGACGGAATTTTTGCTTCATTCAGGGAAAGATCACGAATTCATTTTGACACTTCCATAACCGTTATTCGGATCCGATTACGGTTAGAAATGTGTTTTTACTTGAAAGTTATGAATTTGTAATGTGTTTTTATGAATCTGTCACTAATTAGTAATTAAAAGTACTTTTTAAATAATTACTCGTATTTCATCGTTTTCACTTACTGACAAGCCTATAACGTAAAGGAGGTACTTACCTACATTGTGAATCACAACAAAATGAATCCCTTAATTGAATCGAAAGCAACAGAATCCTTAACTGTACCAGGAGTGCAGGTGTTGCTGGAAGTAGGCCAAACTGCAGCCGATGCCGCGATAGCACAACGGTGCCTTGTTAGCGAGCGCATACTCCAGAGTATAAAGATGTTTAAGCGATGGAACCCTTTCACTTTAATTAAGGAACTGGTGTTTCGTTAGTGAGATACAGATCACGGGAGGCTCGGTTTATTTTTGTTGATATTGGTAGGTAGGCGAAATGGACGGAGCTGTAGTTAAACTAGGTAATATAATGTATATAGGTTGGAATCTTATTTTTGATGAAGGAAGATCGAGCAAAACAAACGGATATAAACATACTTAGGTATATTATTTTATCATAGTGGCTTCTTATTCTAGTCTACACACAGGTATTAAGTAGAATGCCAAGTGGTTTTACATAGATAAACATTGAATCGCTGTAGATATAGAATTTATGTATACTTACATTTTTACTTTTTAACCCAGCTATTCGTGAACAAACGGATAAGAGTTAAGAAGGTACGGTACTTGTGTAGAACACTATCCCTGCATTTTGGGTATGGAAATGAGTAAAGCATTTTCACAAAAAAGCTCTTTAGACAGTAGGTGAGTACTCAACACTACTCATCCGTCATTACGATCTTGAGTGACGTCCAATAAGTCATTATGTCAGTCCGAAGTCATCCCACACATGTAGTAAGAGAACAAAAAATGTTTACGAAGATTCATTCATGCTTTCGAGATCGGAGAAAAAAGTTTTATGTTCTTTAGTCAGGCGCTACTGTGTGCGGTCTACTACTTCTTTGTAAAGTCAGCAAAAGAGATATGTATGCCACCATACCGCAAACAGCAAGAATTTATGTCTTTTTCTGACTGTACCTACTAAAATATGAAAGGATGGCATGGTAAGTACTATCGACCAATATCATGGAAGTAATAAGTACTGTTGTACGAAGTACCTATTACTTCCATGACCAATACATAGTTCGATGTTATATAGGGATATTACCGTATTATACTGACTTTTCATCTCAGGAAGCCTAGTGATGTTTACAGTTCAGCCGAAACGTTAATATAAACACGATTTAATATTGAAAGTTGATTCAAACCACAATATTCCGGTTTTGCAGTAAACAAGCCATTGTTAAGCTTTACTAAGCCGCTATTACCTCAATAAGACTATATTTAGATAAAAGCTTTTAAATCAGACAACTCTGGTTAATAATGAATGCAGTAATTCTGTTCCTGTTCAACTGTTCATGTTAACAGGATATTGCAAAAACTGCATTTATAGTCCATAGTTAAAAGTCACATGACCAACAAAGTTTCTATGTAAAATGAATATTATTTTCGCGAATTTTGAAATTCTGATTTAACTAATTTTCGGGCTTAGATATTACATGCTGCACATGTAGGTTCCGGTTTAGTATACTTACCTCTTTTAGAACACCATATATATTGGTGATTCAAATTAATCCAAAATGGGTCATACAACTTGTTAGTTTGGAAATTTGAATTCTATTTTTGTTGATAAACAAATATAAATAAATATAATTTTGGTGCACACATTTTTGCAGATTAAATTAGATATTAAATAGAAAACGGCCACGGCTTTATTGTGTAGGTTTGACACAAATGTCTCCAGTTTTTAGAGGTGAAACACAGTGTGGGAGCTTAATGTTTAATTAATAAGTTTTCGTTGGAATTTTATAACAGTTATTAATTACCCATTCTGTTGTCAGCGGCTTCCATAAAGACACAAAGGTTGTTTAAACGTGTTGAATCCACAATGGTTGGAGGTATTTGTTGATATCTCAGACCGACTAACTTGATTACAGGTATCAAAACATAGAATAGCCCACAATCCCACTGACTACATTCAGAGTATCCGGTCCTTAGTGATTAGTTTAAGGCTAGTAAAATTTAAATCTGCTCATTCTGAAGCTACTCCAATATTTTCGTTTTTACAACAATGTTTTTGTCTACTGGATCCGACTATACAGTATACACTATACAGGCTACACCTGTGTTGTGGTAACAACTGAAATTTAATTCACTCCTCTCATCTGTATTGTATAATAAAATTATGTACTTAAATATGAGTATTTTCTTCATTATGTTTTTTTATAATAATGGATGGTCCTGAATGATAGCCACATAGGAAGAGCATACTTTGGTGTGCCATAAACCGTTGCAAGTGTACAAGTAAAGGTTCCCATTGTATGAATTGTGTTATATACTTTAGTTTTCTAAAGTCCAGTTATACATAAATGATGGAGTGGCTGGCTGCATTCCCGGCCTGAGCTATTAACACGTTATCATCCAGACGCAGCGGTGTCGGGGCATGTCCCGTATAAGGCCTGCACCGCATTACTGCATAAGATCATGTATTTGCATAGCATGTACCAGGCTGCCATAAGAGAACGCATGTAACATGGGCCGAATTGGGCCCGGGAGAGCACTTGTAAAATAACACTAACACTAACAGAAAACATATAGGACTTGTTGTTTTGAATTGTATTAATCCGTAACAGAAAATGTTATCTTTAAAGTAAGTAGGTACCTAAGTATGCGGTAAGTTAGGGTGGATTAGATATGTAAATGCCGCTATACATTTTTACTGGCAAAATAAACCCTCATATTTATATGCGTCATTGGTGTTTTGAATGAAACATCCAACTCCAGAATGTTCAAGTGCGAATTAGAAAGATACATTGCGTCATAGTTTTGCCCTAGGAAATTGTGCGTTATCACGTTACCTACTAGGTAACTGATAAGGCTTAGTTTATCAAGTGTTGTTACAGAGATAACGAATGGCAATCTGGCCCTTTGTGTTTTACTTGTTAAGTTATGATACACGGAAATTACTATAATTTCGGTCCCTACAAATAGTTTGTGTTTATTTTATACCTATGTCTATAAATAAACAAAAATGAAGTTTTATACTTACTTTAAAAATATATCAAATTCAAAGATTTAGAATAAATACGTTTGTTTATTTTAATAGATTGTTGTCTTATAATTACTACAAACGTGTGTCAATTATTGCTCGATATTATCCGTGCTGTTAGTAATCGATAATATTTCAGTAATTTATATCAATTATCATAAATCATTTCATAAAATTACAGAGTTCATTCACTCAGACCCAAATATTAAGCTAAAATGCATTAATATTATTCCACAGAAAACAGAACGCGAGAAAAACATTTCCATCTTAAAATCGGCATGCTTGCAGGAAAAGCTAGATGTTTACTTTTTAATTTTGGAGGAGTATAGTGATTGCGGGCGGCCTGAGGTCCCGTGATTGTCATGGAACACATGAACATACTCAAAGTATCACGCTATTATGATCTAAATATCGATAAGTATGTCACTAGGTGACTGCCACCTTTCCGGGTGTTTTATCTAATCAGTCGAATGGTATTAGATCCAGTGAGTCGTTCGATAGATGTGAGATGTACTATTTTATCATTTCATATTTTATCCTGCCAAACTATGCCAGCTCGATAAATTGTAGCATAATTGAAGCGGTGAATATTTATCACTTGTTTGTAAGTAGGTATATAAAATAGTGTGTTTTATTGCAGCTGCATTGAGTATGTTTATGTAGAATGCAACTGTTGGCAGCCTTAATTTGTACTCGCCCGATTATACATTTATTAATTACATTACATGTACGATGTATGAGTACGGAAATCCAGCCCTTTTCATGTAGGTAAGTATGTCGATAAAACTAAGTACTTATAGATAAAAATAGCAGTTAGTATTTGGCTTGGCCAACATAATTAAGTACCTACATATTTTTGTGGTTGAGATTGATGAAATATCAAGTACTCTAACTAAAAATAGCCCCAGTTGTTCTGTAGCCAAACCGCCCATATTGCGAAAACTCGCAACTATAAAAGCTACCATAAATTATTTGCACAAGTGCTAAATCGTGCACAAAGTACCTGCACAGTAGCTATTAAATCGTGTCGTCTGTCCGTCCTTAGAACAGTGTTCACCTATTAGCCGACAAATTAACATTCTTGTGAAGTCACGTTTCAGGTTCATGCTAAAAAGGTTACTGGTTTGCGACCTCCTTACGACGAGATCACCATTGAATTGACCATAGCTATGGCCTATATAGGGTTGCATTTTGTAAGTGAACTTCATGCCAACAGATCCAGATTTAACTGCACTCTGTATAGATACAAGTAGGAGAATATTTATTGTGCTCTAAATAACTAGATTTTACGATAAAAAAACTTTCAAAACTTTAGGTAGCTGAAACACCTTTAGAAGTCGTTTCATCAAGATTCAGACAAATACATGTATACGATCCAATTCGGAGCGAATGAGGTTTGCGTGATAGCACTAATGGACTGAAGTGAGAAGATAGGGGAACCACAATTATCGTGTAACGGGCAACTATTCTTGTTAACCCAACTAGTTGAACTTGCACATAAATTATAATATCCCGGGGTGCAGTGGTTCGGACCGGCCACCGCAATTACGATTAAGACTTGACGAGTTACTGCTAATTAGATTACAGCTTCAACTTGTATACGATATGTAATATAATTTTATCGTAATAATTACCCCGCTTCGATTTGTTAGCGGTTTAAATCTGCGGTTACGGATTTATAGCAGACACAACTATAATTAATTGTTACTTAAAAGCTTTGCTTTGAATCCTGAAATTGCACTTATTACCTTTATCATTTGTAAAATTGTAATTGTTTCAAAAAAATACAATCATAACACCTAGATAGATATACCAGACTCGTAGATTCCTAACCTGAGGTACACACTAAGTGAATAGTCCCCATTACACAGGATCGTGTGTTGAACCCACTTGCTCTGCGCTTGCGCATGGCTGAAGGCGCAATCCGTCCCGCCGCCCCTTCCGCGTTGCATCCCGGCTATTCACTTCTACAACTTGCTAGCTATACATATTGGCTACAATTGGACAATGCTGATCTAGTCAAATTAGTAAAAACAGCGCTACCGTTCTTTGGACAAATCTAAGAAGAGTTGACGAGAGCTTGAGTCGCCTAGACAAAACGATGCAAGGCTTTTGTTTCCATATTTATGTTGTTCACAATATAGGTACATGAGTTGCGGACTTATGACCGCGGTAAACGACCCAATCTATGTCATTATGAAAAATGTACGAGGCCAACGTGTAACCACCAACAAGTCTGTGTCTACATGTTGGGCATTTTCTACAACTCGACCAACGTATATAGGAGGCTTTAAACGAACCATCACTTAGGTACACAGAATACGACTTTAAAACGTTGGATAAAATTGCGCCGCCGGAAATTTATCCACGATCCCAGTCGGAGCTTCTACTACTTGAATGTCGGATGTACGGTATTTATTGGCCTCATTCTATTGAGGAATTCCTTCAGTGGTTGGATTTAGAATTTAGAACATGTACCAACAGATTGAACCTTCTTGTTAAATATTATAAATGTCGACAGCCATTACAAAATAATACATTACATTATAATACATTAGAAACCTATACAGTATAGTATACACGAAGTCGAAGTGCTATTATTCACTTAATCTACACAATGTTTTTTTCTACACACAGTTAAAAAATTCTAGGTGTCTCAAATGGCAATCAATTTTTGAATTCGTAACTTTGCTACGACTTTCCCTCAATTTTTTTTGTTTACTGGTGTACCTATTGAAGACGACGTTTCTTTACCGTAGTCATATGTTCATCGCAATGAGAATAGCCCTGAGACCGTATGCCGCCACCACGCCCCTGAGCCCGCGGTCCACTACGGGTCCCGTTGCACCAAGCCTTATGTACGTACACAGGCTTTCGATATAATTAATTTGACCAAGATAAGAGGGAACAAGCCTCAATCTGCTGTAGGTACTCGTATAATGCACATGAAACTGTATACCGAGATGAAATCTCAGTGAGACGTTACGATCATGAGCTCTTGACGTAGAGGAGTCGTAAAAGTCGATGTCTTTTGAATCCGATACTGCAGTCCGAATATACAAACGTTATCAGATGCAAAGGAGCCGTACGAAAATATAAACGTTTCTTTAGTACAGTCATGTCCAATGTTTTTAGACAGTTAAACCACTTACAACAATTTAACCCGCAATTACGGTGAGGCAACAATGAAAAACGTTGTAAAGAGTCTTGAGAGCCTGTTCAAAAGGACCGGTCCAGATAAGTGCCGCATTATCAATCAAAGCAAACTTCGCGCCGCGTGTCGCCTCTTAATTAATTTAAACCGGACACCTTAAGTACATGCACCTTAATTATTTCAGAAATGAGCTCCTTCGTATGACACTACAGGGCTGGTTGGAGAAAGTGAGTGCCTTTTATCAGATCGCGAGCGGTGCCCATTTCGTAACGTAATCCTTGGAAATATTCACGATTTATTTAAATGTATTGAGAATTTTGTAATTTATTTGTCTTGCGAGCTGTCTTCGGTGTGATAACTTGAAGGAGCAATTTTAACAGCCGTGAGTAATTGGACTGGCTTATCGTGAAAGGAATTGTGAAATTAAAGGTTTAAAATTGAGGCTGATTAATTAAACAGGTTAAACAGAATATTTTCAGTAGATACCATGGTTAGAGTAAATTGCACCAAACATTTAAACGGAATTAAATCTATTCTGTAACGTAATAATTAAAACGCTACAAACTGTAAAAAGTTCAGTCTAAAAAGTTCCTACAAGTGTACCGTACTCCGTAGTGAACTACTCGTAGCAAGGGCAGCGCGGACGAAGCGCGGCGCATCTTCACAAGAAGTGTTTCTAATTGGACGCACGTTCCTTCAACTTGAATGCAATTACAACAATTTTCCCCCATTCACTCGGTGTCAGCTGGCGATGGTCTCGTATGACTCTCATTGAACTTCGCGTACATACCGTAGAAGTAAATACACTAACGTTAACAACTTTACTTTGTGGAAAGTACAGACAAACATACTGCAGGTCGCAAGCAGGTCGCCCTTCGACGGCCTACTATACTTGACGTCAGAAAGGTAGCAGGTATGAAGCAGTGAAGAAGTAGATATAGTGGCTGAACTAAGAGAAATGCGAGGGTCAGACTGTAGTGGTAGTAAAGCAAGCTTATACTGTGTTTGCTAATGATGATTAATCCATTTATCAAAAAGTAAACATTATTTTATTTATCTATTCTTCATTGCACAATATACAAATTAAAAAATTGACTTAAAAAATAGGTCTGCGTTTTGATTGTATTTCAGAAAATGAAGATCTCGATTAATCCATCAAACGGTCCAACACAACCGTACAAAATCGAATCGGCCGATTACTAATTGTTCAAGTGTGCGCGCTCGCGTGTCGCGTAATGAATAACGCATGCTCTCGCCGAGTTATCGATTATAGGACATTACGGTTTTTGCACGATTCTATTCTATCAAGTGCATTCTATTACGTAATGTGTTGAATTCGTTGACATTGTGCTAGTTTTATTGAACTTACTTTGAGTTAGCTATTATAAAGTAGAGTATCAAATACATTTTAGTTTATGGTGATCTTAAGAATAATATTCTCATTGTACTCGTCATACATAATATACCAATATAGGTGGAAAATATAATCTACCTTGTGATACATTTTCTAAGAAATATATTTATCATCTATTTGAATAGACTATAATGATTCATATTAGCTACCTAGATAATAGATAAGAACGGGCATTGAACCTACAGTACTTTCCTTGGATTTATTTCAGATTGCATTTTACTGCACAATTGCAGATGACTAAATACTAAATTAGTCTATGTACATTGTACATTCCACATTCATTATTTTCATACAATTCACGCAACACGCAACATGATGCGCCAGTGTGAGAACCGCCCTAATCTGTAATTTTTTTCTAAGTGTTTTGTCTACTACTTACTTTCAGTTTCATAATAAATTCGTGTAATCAGCGATGGCCCAAATTACCTGGAAAAGAGATAAAATTTATAAGAAAATGTTATCTTCCGCGTTTTACAATGCCTTTCATAGAATCCGCCGTGTTTCGGCTGAAGGAAAACTGTTATCTATCATTGTTACGCAATAATATTTAAGGATTTACTCACAAAGTAATCTATATCTGGGAAAGCCCCTTGTAAAATCTTTCATAAAAAAGTGTGTACATTTCCGCGAATCGTCAACCCTTACAAAATGCATTTCCGTCCTCAGAATGAAATTTTACCGATAGGTTATTTTTCACTGTACATTGAGCTGTCACAGTGATGGAGCGATACTGTGTGAGTGAATGAGCGAGTAATGAATCGTATCGTTGCATCGGCTCATCACTCACGCTGCAACAAGTGACATCATTATGCCACGATGATAATTCCTAAACGATATTTGATATCGTAACCAGATACCGGTTAATCTGCGTAACTGAACTGTATACACGGTATTTAACGGTATTGAAAATATACTTATGCGTATCAGTGTATTATTTATTTGATAGAATTAGTTTTATTATTATTGTTAAATTATTCTAGATGCACATTATGTCGATTGCAGATCGAGTATGCACATTTCAATATTATTATGGAATTAATGTCTTCTCAAGGAGGCAGGTAGAGTTTATAATAATAATAATAATAAGCGGCAGGGCAGCTTGTGGCGAGCTGTTGGGCACTAGCGACCCCACCCACCCGATGCCGGGGAGAATCCCTGTTCCTCATCTCTGGCTTGCCTTTATTGGTTGTCCAGAGTGAACACTGACGAGGAACAGGATCTCCCACCTCTTGCTTGCCTTCATTGGCTGGCTTGAGTGGTGTACCGCTAGAGCAGCAATGCTCGAGGAAGGATGTATTACCCAGTAAGGTGCTTGTAGGGATCTTGACCGATCACGCGATTGTCCTGAGAGCCGTGGAATACCTCTCCTTCCTTAGCACCTCATGCCATGTTGCCCCCTTGTTGCTACGTCACTGTAATGTGCTAGCGACTATTTTGGGGGGCCCATTTAATGTGTGTGCGAGTCACCCCCTGCCTTTTTATCCGTGTGTGAAACATAGGTCAGGCAGGGGCCATAGTCCTTCCATAGTCCCAGTTACCCAGTCCATTTAGCACCCCACTCCATAGCCCTGTATTAGTTTTCTCCATATCCTACAATAGTCCTGCACTAACCGGGGGTTTTCCTTGGGTTTACTTCCATAGTTTACACAGGGAAAATCATCGGTTGGTGTCACATTTCATATAGATTAATGTTGTCAAACGGGCCTCTACGTGTTGGCTTCGGCCCCATGCACGCCTTCCAAATGCCCGGGACCCCATGGTCCCGTGATGGTAACGACACATAATAATAAAGCGGCAGGGCAGCTTGTGGCGAGCTGTTGGGCATTAGCGACCCCACCCACCCGATGCCGGGGAGAACCCCTGTTCCTCATCTCTGGCTTGCCTTTATTGGTTGGCCAGAGTGAATACTGACGAGGAACAGGATCTCCCACCTCTTGCTTGCCTTCATTGGCTGGCTTGAGTGGTGTACCGCTAGAGCAGCAATGCTCGAGGAAGGATGTATTACCCAGTAAGGTGCTTGTAGGGATCTTGACCGATAACGCGATTGTCCTGAGAGCCGTGGAATACCTCTCCATCCTTAGCACCTCATGCCATGTTGCCCCCTTGTTGCTACGTCACTGTAATGTGCTAGCGACTGTTTTGGGGGGCCCATTTACTGTGTGTGCGAGTCACCCCCTGCCTTTTTATCCGTGTGTGAAACATATAGGTCAGGCAGGGGCCATAGTCCTTCCATAGTCCCAATCACCCAGTCCATTTAGCACCCCCTTCCATAACCCTGTATTATTTTTCTCCATATCCTACAATAGTCCTGCACTTACCGGGGGTTTTCCTTGGGTTTACTTCTATAGTTTTCACAGGGAAAATCGTCGGTTGGTGTCACATTTCATATAGATTAATGTTGTCAAACGGGCCTCTACGTGTTGGCTTCGGCCCCATGCACGCCTTCCAAATGCCCGGGACCCCATGGTCCCGTGATGGTAACGACACATAATAATAATATATCTTTATTTCAGGTGTAAAAAGCCCATATCATATCTTAATTACACTTACATTTATAAAATTAAAATTAAAAGATACAGAAGTAAATATCATATTTATGCATAGTACCTATCATTTGTCAATCTTAAATTAATTAACACAATGTCAATACGCTGTCAAACAGAAAAAAATGCTAGTATAAAATGAGATTTCAGGGAACAGTCATAGAGTCGAATTTTAAACAAAAAATTTAAGGTTTTGACAGCATTAAAATTACAATTTCAGCCTTCAGAATCGACATCAATATATTTTTTATAATGCGTTTTCTCTACATATTTTTATACAATATAAACAACCAACACAAACACATATCGGCGCAACCCTATAGACAGGTACTTCACATAAACACTGGGCTAATTTATAATGGATTTATTTCCGGCTATCAGAGTTGGTAATTATATTTATATCTTTCGCTCCAGAAACGCGTGTGTGTAAGGAGCATTATTTAGACGCATGCGCTTGCGCAACTCGATGCAATAAGTGCAAGCTGCGCGCGGATCTGTCTGTACATCCTGGTTCCTAATGTTGGAGATGCTATTAGGTACACGGAGATGTGATTAAATGTAGAGTTTTTACGATTAAATTATGGAAGTATTTTAATAAATATTTTACATATAATTATGTACATAATTAAATAATCCATATCATCACGAATACTCCATATACTAGGATAGCTGATAAGTACGGTCAATAAAATATATTTGTGAATAAATGTTTAGTTGAGTATCATATTGTTCAACCACCTTGCAAAGCATCAAGTTATAAAGATTCTGTTTAAATACCTTTACCTAGAGTTATATATTTTATAAGCTTTATACATTCTTAGAGGTATACCCACCCTTTCATACTGGGTGATGTCATGCGCATATATTGAATAAATTGATACGATCATGATCGCCATTTATAGAGATAAGTTAATAAACGATGGGAACATTTAAGATCTTTGAAAGCTATTGTATATGTATAGTGGTACATACATAGTGGTCAGTTTACTGTATAATGATAATATTACCAATATTGCTAACTATAATAACTTCATATATTATATGGCTATATATATAACAATATAGTTTATGTAAAAAAAACTGTCCATCCGTTTATGAGTGACGACGTATGATACGTTAAACGTACTAACTTATAAGTATACTGAGCACTAGAAGCAACACTGGAACGTCTTTATGATATTTCAGACTGTGTCCACAACATCAAATTATGAATGATTATTGTAAAAAAACTGCAGACTGTACGTTCTGCACTTACTACGAAAAAGACAAGCAAATTTGGTCATCATGAGTTCTCAAGGGGACATGAGTGGAATCCACAAAAACCTCTTTTCCAAACCAAGTCACATTTTGATTCTCAGGAGGGTTTACTCTAGCTTGATAAAAACGAACAAACATGCTGTTATAGAGTCATAGATATAGTGGAGAAGAGTTCAATATATGACTAATTTGATATTTAATATTATTTTTGTTTGAGTGCCCAAGATTGTTTTACCCCGGCTTCCCCTACAAAGAAATAAACGTACATAGAGTCGTGGTTAGCGCAGCAGCGCTTAGAAACGTAGTTTTTCGTAACCTAGAGTGACCCCCCAACTCGCCAGCTTCGACTGAGTTTGCAAATATTCACGGGGTCCAATTCCGCGAATGGAATTATAAGTGAATTTCACGCCTCGCGAGGTTTTCTAGTTCGGTAGCTGCTGGTTAGCTTTATTGGACTTAAGATGCTTGTCATTTTTTATTGGATTGCACGAAATTATCGTGAAAGCTCTCTGGAAATTTTATAAATATGAAACAAAAGCTTTTAACTTTAAGTTTTACGAGTAACTTTAGAACTGTCTAACCGGCATGTATTATTCATTCATAATTAGGTTACGTAATGGTTAAATACCGTCCTAACTCCAGTACCTAAGTACCTACATTGTGTCATGTAATTATCGTCCTCATAAAATATCAAACACTTTTTTGACCATCTTAGTCATCGGCGACGTGGCGGGTTTCAAAAAAATGTGTGTATTGTAATTGGCTTGATCCAATAAAAGCCATTTAGATTACGCAATAAAAAAGTTTTTCAATTGGCGTTACGTCTACAACTACATCGTAAAGTAAGGTATCATTTACACGTACTGCCGTATACTAATGTGAAGTTATGCGAGCTCTACATAAATGCGTCACGTTTAGATTTATTTTTCATCGGATTCTAATAATAAAAGTTTCAATTGGTTTAAAAATAGAGCGCCGATTTTTCTAGGAATCGATTGAGACGTCTCACCTCGGCTTGTTTAATTTACGATTCTTTTGTAATGGTTAAAAAATGATAGGTATTTGTTTACTTTTGTTTCTTAATGTATTGCGGCTGTCCAATTTCAAAACACAGTAACAGCCAAGAGACAAAATGTTCAGGAGAGCCAAAAAACGTTTTTGTCCCTTCATTTCAATGCCCTGGTAAAACTGTGATACATATCTAAACGAATGTAAGCTTAAAAGAACCGGCAGAACCTAGGCTTTACATACAATACTATTTCATTTAAATATGACTAATATTGTTGCTGTAATGTACAAAAGAAAACACTAACTAGGTTTTAAATGGTTTTCGCACTCTAAAACCGCCCTCACTGACCATTTTATAACCTAGTAAGAGCCATTATTGTGTTATTTAAGACAAGTAAAGTATACTGAAATTGCAATAATAACGTAATAATTTATATGTTTTTTTATTTTTTTATATGTTTTGGATCCTTCACATAATATTTTTTTTTTGTTTTTTTTTTTTTGATATAAATCAAATTTTGCAGCACTTTTACTCGACCGCACTAAGTAATAGCTGAAATACCGGCATATTTTTAAGTTTTATCTAAATGAACCAAATCGCCATATTAAGAAGGCATGTCTGACACGAACATTATTTATGGCTGCCTTAAATTAGACAATATTTCCTAAATTTTGAGCTAAAATTAGTTTACAATGTTTGAGTTTTTTTTGGTTTATGCAAAATAGGGCTAGTACGAGTAGAAAGGTTCTGAGGAGAAAGGTCTCTATGGCTTTTATAAAGAAGACAAAATTTTCTTATGTTCTACTTTTAATTCACCTCTCTAGGTCTCATTGGTTCAAAGATACAGGTTCTGAAATATCTCATATTTTTTCGAAAAAAGTGTTTGTAATAATGTATGCCATTTGTGACTTACTAAAATTAACGGGCAAAAATTGACCTTTGCTGACCATTTCAAAACCTAGTAAGCGCCATTGACAATTTTAAAACCTAGTAAGTCATTTTCACTTACTGTGTTTTAAAATGGTTGATGGCTCTTACTGTGTTTTAAAATGGTTTTCGTGGCATTTTTGATTTCGCAGGGTGGAGTTACTAGGTTTTTAGAAATTTTATTTTCGTTTCTAAGCCGTTTTTTGATATTCTGACAATGCAGGAATGTGCGGAATCGCCTAAAATAATGTATAAATCAAAGACCCGTTTTTTTTAAAAGTTGGCGCTTACTGTGTTTTGAAATTGGACAGCCGATTGGTTTGAAGATGTAACAACCACCCGTATGGAAATAGCTGAGCGAGTTATAAAATACTGCACTTACTTAATGAATTTTCCAAAATAACTGATATAAAATGTTTTGTATTCCTTCAGTAATTTAGATTCAGCATGTATTTAACTTTAGTAAGTGAAATAAAAGTTTTTCGGGGTTTCAAATTTGGTTCTTTCCATTCCGTATATTTCTGTTCAATTGTAGTATACCAATCAGTAGAGGTATGTATAAGGCTTTTGTGATTTGTCTTATTTTCGACCACGAAGCAGAATCTAACCTAGTTTTGCTCAAGCGAAAAGCTCAGGGAGAAACTCAAACTAGGATATGGATGCTGTAAAGAGACTTAGGTTTTTCCAGACTTTATACATTTATAACAGGTATGTAGTAGGTCTTATATGTAGGTAACTAATGTTAAATTCTCAGCACGTGCTGTTTCAAAGCCTTCTGTGGTACACTCACCGGCCTGCGTTCTACCCACGATTAATTGCCTTATTGTATGTACGACCATTATTTAATAAATAACGCAGTTTAGATACTTATTTAATAAATCTCAGGTACGGCAGCAAGGTTCTATATAGAGCGTTTAGTCTAACGCGTATACATATTAAAGACTATTGGTTTATAATTTTCAATTTTATATTACCAATGGGAACAAACATACGTACCAAGACGACATAACATTTTGTTGCATATTATCGTCCGGCGGCGTCTGCATTTTTTTAATTATTTTGTTTGACCATGTTTGTTTAGTCTGTTTCAGCCTTAAGGGGGCTAGCACTGATTAAATCAATTATCTGTAATATATTTTCAATGCCGGGGTCTAGTCTAACAGTATTTTTATTTTTAATATTTAGTATTTTATTTTTAACTCGTAAGTAATCATATACATATTACTGAAATTAAACTATTTAACACCGAATCATTGCAACTACGTCTCATAATGTTTTGTTATAAGTATCTAGTATATTAGTAATTTTTGCTAATTTTGTCAGTCTATCTATCGGAAACCCGATGGCGCTTTGAATGAATTTGAATTTTTATGAAAATATTTTGTCAGTTATGGAGGAGTTATTTTTTATTGGACGTAAAAATAGAAGCTAACCTGTCTCTCAATGCAGGCAGCTTTTAAAGTGACGTCATATTTAGTAGGTCACGGCCCCGAGTGGGTTCGTACGATACAAAGCAGTTTTATAATTTAATTGTTTGCAGAAATAACGTAACGTATAATAAACCTTACCTAAATAGTATTTAAAAACAAATGTTATGTCAGTATACTCTGTAAAGATATCATCTCGATTGTAGTAATAAAAAAACCGGCCAAGTGCGAGTCGGGCTCGCGCACAAAGGGTTCCGTAGCACCAAATCAAAATTACAGTTAAATCAACCTATCTCAAAAACTATAAGAGATACTTTGATCAAACCAAAAATCGTTGAAAGAGTTAATTAGCATGCATCACCTCTATTTTTTTTAGAATTTTATACCCCGTAGTTATAAAAATAGAGGGGGGGGGACATACTTTTTACGACTTTGAGAGCTGATATCTCAAAAACCGTTCACTTTAAGAAAAATGTTTTTTAGAAAACTTTATATCATTTTAAAAGACCTTTCCATTGATACCCCACATGGGTATGTACATCGAAAAAAAAAATTTCATCCCTCAGTTACATGTATGGGGGGCCCCACCCCCAATTCTTTTTTTTACTATTTAGTGTCATATTTTTGTAGCGGTTTATACAACACATATTCCCATCAAATTTCATCACTGTAGTATTTATAGTTTCCGAGTAAATCGGCTGTGACAGACGGACAGACGGACAGACGGACAGACGGACATGACGAAACTATAAGGGTTCCGTTTTTGCCATTTTGGCTACGGAACCCTAAAAATGAGGCGTTAATTGTGTGGTTTGGAGGAACATCGTTTTTCGTAGTTTATTGTGCATGACATATACCATGTACCTATTCATGGCCTGTTCACACACACGCGATATTCGTCAAAACGAAGACCGGCTTCATAATTTTTACCACTTTTCCAACCTCCTGTACATAAGCATGGCAGCTCATCAGATCAGAGAAGATTCTGGTGTGTACTTTGGCTCAGTACTGCTACAGGTTTTCAACCTGGCATCTACCTATATTGGTTTATTGAAGCTCATATTACTCACAAAACAAATAAAAGATGTCTCACTGTCAGTCACTGTCAATATTTTCCGAAACTATGTCAGGGCAGCTACTGATTTAATCACAGTAGCTGCTAGGTACCAGGTACTAAATATTTGCTTATGTGCGGTGACTATATACTTAGGTACTATTTACTCATATATCTTAGAAGCAGGGATCGAGGTTTACAGGTTTTTTTACAGCTAGGGAATTTATATGAATTTTATAATATTAATAAAATAAACAAAGAGCTACTTACTATAACTTCCAAAATAAAACTAGACGATACGAAAATGTCGGTAGACATAAACAAACCAAAAATATAAATATTATCGCACAGGTGACATCTTTAATCTAACGAAAGGTCACACTTTGAAATGGCAGTCTGACTCATAGAATAGACGAAATACATATGTCATCTTTGTAAAATAGCAGGTAAACGCTAACACTGGAATAACCTTGGAGAACATACCAGAAGTTACAGATGGATAACAAATCCATAGTGTTTAATCCCCTTGAAAGGTGTCAAAAAGATGCACGGTGTTTAATGTAAACCGCTACTTAGCGATTTGTAAACAACCTTACATATACTTTGCAAAGTATGAGACAAGGGCCCAGTTTCTCACTTGACGAAATCTGCTTAAGAATGAACAAGTCCTACTCAGCCACAATTTAGTAAATCACAGCGCTACATCCCATAGTAAATTTCTGATTAACTTGACGTTGTCGGGTGTTAAACAGGCAGAAAGTGTGGGAGTCGCTTATTGTTGGGCAAACAAACGACAAATATCCAATTAGACAAGCTCCTTGGTGTATAACACCTAATTAATTGACTTGTAATGTTGGTGGTATCGATTTTTCACACTGTAGTGTGAAGGATTTACTACAGATAATAATATGCACACTTATTAGCGACCTAGTGGTATTTTGCAGCCGAATTAGTAATTTTGGTGGTTAACTTTGCTTATTATAATTGCAATGCGATAAAACTTTAATGACCATATTATTGAAAATCCTGACATTTCAACCGCATAAGATTGGAATCCTAGGACTATAAAAAACAGTTAGTCGAATGCAGAATCTAAATTAATTTGAATTTGGTGATACCTAATGATAAGCAGAGGATTAGGAATATTCGCATCATTTAAAATTTAAATTTCCAGATTTAGAATTTACGTTATTTTTATTTATATTATCGAAGATTTTGCATGCATGCCTAGGTATTTAAATATTTATTATTAACATCCTTTTACGACTACTTCTACTGATTCTTAATCCACCATACAATTTCTTATTCCCTAGGTTTCAGGTACTAAACGTTTGTTTAACTAACACTTTGGACAAGTTAATATAAAAAGAAATCAAGATTACACTAGTCAAACACAACTCTATAGGTGCGGTGCATACTGTATAAAATACGTTGTTCTACAGTTGACACAGATGCGTGAAGTTATTGTTCAACCAACGGTACTGCCTTCCTAAGATGAATATATTACGAAAATAGTAAAGGGAGAGAAGCATTTGAAATCGGGAATGTGTATTGAATGATTGGGTACCACCTATTTAATGATTTGAATTAAGTAAACATATATAATTTTAAGACATATCTAATAGGTTATTTAGTGTTGAAAACGCATAACGGGAATGCTTTCGAGGAAAAATCTAATATTGCAATAAAATGTCTATGACTTTACATATAATTAGACGACGGTATAGTTCGTCAACCTGTGGCAGTGGCAGATCACCGAGTCCGCAATAACGCTAGTTCAATGAGAAATTCTTCTCGTGAGTGGAAAGAAAATTAACGAGTAGGTAATGTCAATAAATCTCTACACAAATCAAACAAGACGCTTTGTGCCCAAGGCTACGAGCTGCGACTAATGTTAGTGCTCATCATAAACCTAGGAAATGTCATAATCGTAAAAGTCTGCAGGGCAATAAAACAAAACACTGCACACAGTCAATAGACTTGCCGTTGGCTCTTATTAGTGTAGCGCAAAGGCCAAATCGCTGTAGCTTGATATTGGATTAAAATTAGATGTCATACGTGACTTACTTTCTCTGAATACCTACAGGATGATCTCATGGACCTTGGCGCACATCCTCGGTAGACGGTGACCTGGCCGGTATATTTACTGTGCCGTTTTGGGTTCATCGTGTTTCGCAACGGAGACCACCTGTGTGGACGGGCCTGTGGCACAAAAGGTTTCGGAGACTTCCGAGAGAAAATACTGTGGTTGCGGTTTCTCTGGCATCAAATAAAGATGGTGAAAATAAACGCGTTACAAAATACTTGGTGAAAATTACTTTGATGTTGGGTTTTCCTGTACGTCCGCGAAAGTATGGAAGGCGATGACTCAAGGGCGCTTACCGAACTTTTCTTGTACGACTTTCGAAATTCGGGATAAAATTAGAGTATAAGTATATTATGTACTTTCTATAAGTATCCGTCATAGACAATCATGTACCAAGAAAAGGAAAGTGATAGAATACATTGCATCAAATCGATTTACACTTGAGCGATCATAAGAGCATAATCAGAGTAATTATCATTTGTAAACAATTAACCTATTTAAATTTTACTGATTGATTACTAATAAATGCAACTATTCTTTCTCAGTACATACTACTCGTTAGCTCTGTAGTAAACTAGTTCTGTCATAATAATACTTTCTAAAAACAGTTTTTTTCAGTATGAAAGAAGCTGGAGTAAAGATAGGCAAGACGAGCCTGGCCTAAAGAAACACAAAATCACCATGAAGGCCGATAACCAATCAAATTACAGATCAGCTTACAATGCAGTTTAAGCTGCGTAAGAAAATGCATTTAAAAATATACCTAGAATCGTCAATTGGAAGAAAACAATAATGCTTATTGCTACGAACACACTAGTGTTGTAGGTCTATTCGTTCACATTCAGTAGTGGCAAGCGGCCGACCGCCCTAATTTAACGAACATTAATGGAACTCCTATCGTTTTAGTGCTCTATACAGAGTTATATGAGAATCTGGGGACAGTAACTATTGGAGATCAAAGCGTTGTAGTGACACGCGCGGGCCATATGCCAGTCTTTGTAGAGCCGGCTCTGGAATGCTGTATGCTTTGTAAACTGTAGCGCTCAGTCATGTAGCATGGGGGGTGGTTTATATTGTTTTTACCGGAATTTCCCTGGTCTTCTTTGACGGACAGTTTCCGTTTTTAGTAAGTACTTTTGTATGTACGTATTTTTAGGTAAGTACTTTTGCCGTCCAAGATGATTGTTTTTTTCCTATTCATATTTATATTTATACAAGCTAAACTATTTATTGACTTTTAATGTAAAAAAATGTTTTAGTCTTGGCAAACATCTCATAATAAATGTATAGCTACTGACCTACATTGCAAAAGCGGTTGATATAAAAAAATAGAGTTTAATTCAATTTATTGTAAAATTTTATCTACGGATTGATCAATATTAATTTGTCTTTAATTATTTATTGGCCTCTTATACATATTTTATGCAATACGTATGTAACGTTTTAACTGTTGGTACACGTAGGTATAGGTATAACAAGTTATTACAGTAGTTATTTAAAATAGCTAAATTTGCAATTTCTGAGTAAAATTTTTAATTAAATATACCTATGTATAGCGCACATGCTATTATGAGTAAGAAGTATTACTTAAATGCAGTATTACTAAGTTCATGGTACCGTAAATTCTATAGCACATACTTATCTGACTATATCTTCTTATATCTCTATGTATAAACTTATAATCTAAGTTAAAGTTTAGGTCCATGTCAAGAAGTCAAGAGTGAAGATTCCACTCATCATCAGGTACTTCCTGTGGCTGTCATGTGTCTGGCTGACAGAGATTAGCTCTAAGACGATAGTTCCGGAGACTATACACTCGCAGCTTACAACGAAAGCTTTTGGCTTAATCTCAAAATTTCATCATCATCATCAACCAATAATAGTCAACTGCTATTCCTAGGTCTTTTCTCATGTTAATTATATTTAAAATATTTTACTTATGTACACTTGCAGAGGTTATGATTTTTTTACTGCATTCATATTTTTTTGTATAAAATTTGCTACATACAGACATTACAGAACAAATAAGATATATTTGTATGTATCGAAACCGAAAAAAAATCCCTTAAAACTTATCAGGATGGATGGCATTTCGATAGGCATCTTAATCGACTGTGTGTAGTGCAAGTACATAGGTACCTAATCGTTCATGCTTACGAAATGTGACGGAAATATTAAGATTCTATAAAAAAAAAACTTTAGTAGGTAATTGTTTAACACTTCTAGTGTTAAAAGGTAAAAAGTGTAATTATCTACAATTTAATTGTACTGCTATTGAATAGTATCTCCACTATTGAATTGAATGTGTTATTTTATTATTAATAATTTCAATTAGCTCGATATTATTAAATACTCTAGTAAATGCAGTCTAGATAAGGTAAAACTATTATGAATCCGTGTCAATAATAAATACTGTAATTAATTGCGTTAATTATATTAACCATGTACAAAATTAGATAATTTAAGGAATAATAATTATATCGACCACAATTCTCTCGCTCGTGGAGACGGCTCCTTAAGTAAGTACCTCCATATCATTTTATCGGTCAGTGCAATTCTATTTGATATCTTGATCAGTATCTCAGATTGGAGATTCGAGACCGTTATAGTAGGTTCCACTTGTGCATCATTGACAACGATAAGTATGATATCCACAACTGCTACCGTAAAACCATCGACACATTACCAATCTACAACTAGTAGACTAGTACCTAAATAGTACTAGGTAACTAGGTAGTCAATCCTTTGTCGAATCCATTCAAGTCAATGTCGATTGGTAGGTAATAAATGATCGACGGCGGTTTAAACGGTAGCTCACCTGTGGTTTGGGAACCAGGAGCAATCTGGATTAAACTGCACAAACGTTAAACGTGACAATGTTTATCAGATTGCTTTAGGAAGGCCATGCTCATTTCGTATCTATTAATTTATTATGTATCTTAAATAATGCGAATCTAATTTTAGAGGTAGAGTCTTGGAAGAATTCGCCCGCTAGATTTGTTTTGCTTTAAACGTTATTGGATATGGATGCAACAATGCGCCAGACAAAATAAACACAAAACATACTCAGACGATTCGTGAGGACGAAAGTGCAACACTCTCTGTTATCACAACATAAGTAACGCGATACCCGCAGCTAAGTTTGTTTATGGTCGCAGGAAACAATGGGATTGCAAACTGCAAGTCGTGATCTCAAACACGGGACTTATATTACGGGACTTTGAGTTGAAAGTGCTGTCGTTTTGAGCGGCGTTCTCACGTAGATTCGACTTTATATGTCAAAACGCTTAATGATTTATTTTTTCATCGCTCGCATATTCCATCAATCCGCCACTGCTGGACCAAGGATCTACAAAAGAGCGCCACCAGACTAAACGTGAATAAATAAGTACATTATAGGTATTTTAATAAAAAGGTGATGACAATCACCCAAAAGGATGTAAAAGAAGATGGTATTATCGTGCGAAAGAGAAAAACTAACAGGTTTTCGGGTCCAGTGATTGGTCGAAATGCACCTGCTGTTTGACCAGCTGTAGCATTCTTCGCCGAATCCCATTATTTCGAATCATCGAAGAATATAATCATTAATTAAACAGTTTTTTCTAAACTCTTTATAATATTGCATTATATAATTAATTGAGACTGAGCTCAACCTTAGTTTATGAATATAACTGTCTATTAACCAAAAGCTATATCTAAACCTTGGTAGATTGGTATGATATCTGATCTGTAGCTCGTCCCAGGAATTGAACCTAAAAATATTGAAGACTACCGTCTGATTTTTCTATGTAGCAAAACCCATTACCCATAGGTATAATTTAAAGGTAAGAATTAAAATTCCGTGATTATCACATCGTATTTTATTTTATAACAAATTTATACAGAACCGCGATAAACATTCATCCCCTAACCTGCTCCATAGTAAGCGTTTTATCATACGATAAGTTTGCACATAAAATATTAGATGGGTCGTAAAGAATTGGCATTCTATTCTGATTGGTGGACGAATGTCGATATCGCCCTGTTACCCCACGTATACGCGAAATCTGTCCATTTACTTACTGTGATAACATTTTACTATTGCCAAATAGGGAACATTACTCTTGAATTCTATTTCAACATCGATTTATCAAAGACATCGACAAAGCCTGGAATTAACATTAAAATGACTTGTTATTTGCTTTAATATTGATGCCAACATGGCATCAATATTAAAGCAAATAACAATCCTAAAATAAATGTTATTTTATATCAAAGGTGATCCATTATAATAACCTTGATTTAGCATTATTTTCTAGAATATTTAAAACTAGCTTTCCCGAGGGCCCCGCTTCTTAATAAGTTTTCCCGTAAAAGTCGCTGATGTTCAAATTAGCTACCTACCAACATTAATAAATAAATATCTTCCTGTGAAACAGTAACAAATCTCCCTATATCCATAATTTTACGTATATAAAATTAATACGTTAGGATTTTACCGCACTGGTATTCAATTCAGAAGTAGGCCCGCCGTTTGCCGTTGGAGACAGATGTTGGTTAATCGTTAATCTTGTCCACCCTCTATACATTTAGCAATATGTCGGGTCTCCGAAAACTTAATCCACAAATACCACGAATGAAGCATGGGCAGTGTCTGCTATTTAGCTAAATAAATACTGCTTCTGAAACGAAGCATGTCACTAATAAATAAAATCATGTCTTAACCTCCTGTTATTGTTTCGCAGATGTTGATAAGTTGATATCATTGGAGAAAAAGCTAAGTACCTAAATTATATTTTATTTAAGTACTAAATTTGTCCAATACATATTGTATTTATTACATGTTACATTGCAAATTTCAGACGTTTCAGGCATGTTACTAGCACAAATCTGCTTACAAGACTGTATACAGAGCTTTCTGCTGGAATCTTATAAGCGCTTACTTTACAATGGATGTTTTTTTCCGCGCTTGTCAGCGCAGCGCTGGTTCGCATCGCAAAAGTATGAAAAACTAAGGGCCTAAGATTCCCATAAATAAAATCATAAATCAAACAATTAAGTATAGTTAAATTATGTAAAAAATTGAGCCCAATGATAACATTGCTCGTAAATCAATTAATTTTGATAGCTTCCTTAATTGTAATGATATTGAGCAACAGTTAAAATTCGCTCTGTTCTCCAATTTGTTTTAATAAGGCTCTTTAAACTTCAGCAGGAAATTAAATCAATCAATTGCTGTGTGATAAATGGTTCTATAATTTTGACCCACTTCATAATTCAGTGTTGAGTTTGCGGCTCCATGTACTGAAAACTTCCTACACAATGCCCAAACATACGTAATAATAGCAACTTTTGTTGAACTAACTGCAGTGTTTCAACACCGCCCAAGGGCGGACAACGGAGGTGCAACATCTCCAAAATCCACTACCTGATCGAAGATCGCGATCGATATAAATAAAATACTAGTACATACCTATATTTATTTTTTAATACGAACTATGCATAAATTTACTAGTAGTGATTAAAACTTAATTTTTCCGGATATTTTTCTACTCACAAAACTAATGAAATTTGAATTGAAACCTTCATAATCTATGCTAAATCAGAAAAACACAAAACATTAAAAATTTACAATATTCGCCCGCAATATTAATCTACAATTTCAGAAGATGAATATTACGACATTGTAACCATTATTGATATTTACAAACTTAGTTAGGAATCTCAGGACAGGATATATTCATTCTGAAACTCGGAGGAGTTGGGGGCGGGCACTATGGGCACTGTGTCATCATTAACTTTCATAATTGTCGCTTTGTTAATTTATTCATTTATTTGGATGTGTATGTCTAATGTTTAATTGAGATTTTTATCCTTGGATGTGGGAGATGTGGGTGTGGTATTTAACAATTTAAAGAAACTAATACCTAATTAGCTAGATGATAGATGTGTCAAATTAAATTTAGTATGTAGGTATATATAAATATTAATTTAAAGTCAGTGGCAGAGTATGTAATGTAATGTAAGTACAACAATAAAATCTACGTGTTGAAATATTTACCTTACATATTTCTAAGTAATAGAAGCTTGACGGTTTACTTATTTCTATTCCATGTAAGCTCTTTGTATACTTAATTTAAACCTGCTCTGAAAGAAATATACGAGATTTCGTCTATCTTTAACTGACCTATATCTAACTGTAAATAGGTTTTTATTCATTTCCAAAGAAGTATACTTTTATGTACTATAACCTTAACATTTAGAGAAAATAAAGTAATCCTTGCTTTTGACTATCGAACCCACACGATTAGTGTTGCCCAAATGCAAGAACAAGACGAGACTTAGCCAGTCTTGGTCTTGGTCTTGCGCCAATACACCTGGTCTTGGTCTTGGTCTTGGTCTTGCGCCAATACACCTGGTCTTGGTCTTGGTCTTGGTCTTGCGCTCCCAGTCTTGGTCTTGGTCTTGGTCTTGCAGCAAGAGTCTTGCAAGTCTTGCAATTACCTATTAGTCTATTACTATTTATTAAAGTTTACTTTTTGATTTTAATAGATATTTTTTTATTCGCTATGTTTATGGTATTAGTCGTAATGCGCATAGGTCCAGTTTTTCATTTTCTTTGATACAGTTTTTTGCATCTCATAGAATTCCTAAGCGTACTTACCTATACACCGAACTGTTACACCTAACTACTCAGTGAAATAGCGCTCTGCAAGACGCAAGAGTCTTGCAGGCTATGTCTTGTTCTTGCTCAAGTCTTGCACGGTCAGTCTTGGTCTTGGTCTTGCTAAAAATACGCGGTCTTGTTCTTGGTCTTGGTCTTGCAAAAACGCAAGAACAAGACCAAGACTGCAAGACCAAGACTGAATTTGGGCAACACTACACACGATCAGATAAATTGGCACCAATCAGTTGATATCGGGAAGAACAACTTTATGACAAGAGACGGCGCACATAAATCAATTTATCGCGTTTCGTCGAACAATAGGGCGCGTAGCGGTACATTTGGTCGATGATTCTGCCCTTTCATGGCCCAAATTGTATTTATGGCCCGTCGGACAAACGCAGCCACATTTGTGAGGACATTGATGGTTATCCTGCGTGATTTGTGAGGGTGTGAAATTAAACCTTTTAATGGTTTTATAGATCGTAGTGGAAGGGACACTAAATTTGTCATTTTTATAGAAGGGGGTCCTTAACTACACACTGTTTACATAGTGAACTATGTAGTAGTAGTATATCATATCAGATCTTTCATCACTCCATGTATGAAGATCAATGAAGAAAAATTTTATAATCCTCCGCGTAGTTCCCTGCTTAGGTAGATGACTACAACACTGTTTTCGACCCTCATGAAGCCATCATCCAGGTAGTCCAGGAACTAACGAATGTTTAAGTATTTAAGTACATATATGAAGAATATAATATATAAATTTAAATCATATTAAAAATACGACGTGATAGGAAAGGAAAATTGGAGCCGGTACGAGTCCATGCCGCAGACACAGAATTCGCCGGCAGAATTCAGTGGGCGTGCTAAAGGCCAGGAATGCACAATCTCCACTCTTGAAAATTAATCATACAAAAACAAATAACATACAACAGCATAATATACATATAAACTCCGCTATAACAATGAGTAGGTTGTTTCTTTCGTCACTGAGTTCCCAGAGACCAAACAATCGTCAAGTGTCAGTAACTCAGAACTCGTTGACGAATCCAAACTTATACTATGGGTTGTATTGAATTCGTTTTATTTTATGGTGAAATTCGAGATAGCTGAGTGGTGTGAAAATGGTTTAGTGCCAAAATATTTTGTTTGGCGTACACATGAAAGAAAGGCCTATTCCCAACAGTGGCCGATAGAGGACTAATGATGATAATATATATTTTATTAAATACATTACTTAACTTAATTTATTCGGTAGATAAACTTACCTCTTCATTTAAAGTAATAAAAAATGTGCTTTACAATAATTTATTGACGATATGGTTTTCGACTATCGACCATTCAATGATGGACGATCTCATTTCTCGTAAGGAAGATTTAGACCGAGCCTGAATCCATGCAGTAAACGTGCAACAGTTAATTTGAACGATGCCCACGTCCGAAATTCAAATTAAGTTTGGCGGTAAACTATAATTTATTGCGCAAAGCAAACAGGGATCGAATTTGCAACTTTAGTTTTTTATTTGTTGTGCGACCTTTGTCTCGGTTGCCAGGGTGGTCGGAGCTTGTTTAGCACCAAAAAACATACTTTCATACAGACGAATTAAAAACCTCGTCCTTTTTTCGAAGTTGGTTAAAAAGGAAAGTTTGCTTGCGAGTCTAAAAAGGCTAGGTCCAAAATATTATCAATTTTGAAAAAGTTTTAGTTGTATAATATTAGATACGTAGTTACACTTGGTAAAATATAGAATGAGTCCTACTCGTATGGCAGCTGGTCGTTAAAATCTGCGACGCAACATAGACCAAACACCATTATTGAAAACTATAAATTATCTATTCCACATCCAATGAAATCCGTATCTTTTGGCCATAGACTCCAACAGTTACGATTTTACTGCGGACCATAATACTAATATTATAATGATGTAAACGCGAACGCTTGTAAGTTTTATTACCCTATCATGGCAAAACGACGACTGATCCAATTTTAATGAAAACATGAACACGTGCAATGACAAGAGTCTCGTCATAATCAACATACTAAATTGCAATAATTGCGATAGTCCTGCATTTTTGATATGTTGTTTGGGATCCTTCATATAGTATGTATATAAATACAAATTTGCAGCATTTTTAAATATCCGCGCGATGCTACATACTAGCTGAAAAGCAGTAAAGCTGCATTTTTTATAATAATGATATTTCTATCCCTTAAAAGATAAGTTCATATATAGATTCATAGATAGGTTCATAGTACACTTTTGCATAACTTTAAAATGTAAGTATGCTGGTTGAATTTAATTATTATCATAATTACTGCAATAACAAGTAAGTACTTATTTTTTGTTTAATGCAAAATAGGAACAGTAGGAAGGTTCTAAGGGGAAATATATCTTTCGCTCTTATAAAGAAGACAATATTTCTTACTGTTTCATGTGTAATTCAGTTTCACAGGTCTCTTGATAGTTTGTGATTCAATTATAACAAGTTATGTCGTCTACAATTTAATATGTATTTTTTCATAAATATAACTAGAAAGTACAGCTTTTACAGGAATCTTTTACTGAGTTTTCCTCGAGCGCACATGTATCTGAAGAATTCGTATAATTAATTAAATAACTACATAATTAATTGCGGTACGTATAGCATCACTCATGCCGCTAATCCCTTGACTAGGCACATATTCATTGCTTGACCCACTTTTCAGCGATGTTAAAATATTATTTAATTTTATAAAAATCTTTCAGTGATTATAAAGAACAGACCTACCTAACAAAATGTACCAACTATTATGCAAAATTACGAAATCAGTACGATTACGTTACTTGCCTCAATAGAGGTCTTTTATCACCTCGAAAAGCCATGTCGATAACGCATTATCCTGATTACAATATCACGAAGGTTTATTTACCTTGCTATCACGTGGTGCCGGCCGGCGCACTCCTTCGGAGGCTCTACACATCCACGAAAAATCACTTGTTTCACAAAAGTGACCTCGTAGGTCGATGAAGAAGTAAAAGTGTTCGATATTTGAATTATTTTAATTCAGGTATATTTTTTTTATTATCGGGCAGAGTCGCGGCGCGACCGAGCGGGCCGGGCGGTTCTATCAGACTGGCCGCTGTAGCTCACAATTCACAATGTGGGTGATACTTTTTCATGCGTAGCGAAATACACGTGAAATCTCATTTCGTATACTATGAAAAATGTTTGGAGCCTTGAATTAAATCATAGATGAGTTATTATTATTAGTGTACTTATAACCGTTTACGATTAGTAGATAAGTTGTGAGGACGACGCGACGGAGTGGCGTTAGAGTAAGTTTTTTGTTAGTTTATAACTTTATAACACGTTTCTTGATGAATGAGCGATGCGGCGGCTTGTCCTTGCACTTGCAGCGCTGTGGGATTTTTTCGCCCGAGATTCCCGCATGAGACCAAGATTTTGTGTTTCTACATAATCATCATCATCATGATGATGTCGTCGGCCTTCCTCATCCAACCACCACCGGCTACCCGCCCAAGTTCGTCAGTCCAGCGGGCAGAAGGGCGTCCCACGCTGCGTTTGCCTGTTTGCTGCGCTGTGTTTCTACATCAAGTATTATTCCATATACTCGTACTTACCTACCTAATTGTCTATACTTACTGACGATTCCAGAAATAACTAATTATTAGATTTTTTACGCTTTTTGGCTGTATTTACCTTACTACGACAACAACAACAAATTAGAAAAATATGTAGTGTTTCGAGTGTTGTTACTGGAGACATTCGACAGGTAAATTTTGTATTATTAAAAAAATCGAAATACCTACACAGAAATTATGAAAAGAAATCGACCCTAGAGTTATCCGAAATCCATCAAATCTAGAATAGCCCACCTGCACCGATCTCTTTCCAGTCGTAAGGACAGCCGTTCCATTGGGATATGAGAGAAATGCGGGGTCACTCTGTAAGACGAAAAAAGTTTCGTAGCGCTCTACTGAGCGAGCCACGACTCTATATCGTTGTACTATACGTGCCGATTGCACGACACCTCTCGTTCGTTCGTTTTTTTCCCGTTTTTGTCCGTGAGTGTAGTCTATAGAACGGAGAGTGCTCCGTACGTAGCATAGGTTTTCTTCGTGCCTAGCGTAGATTTGACTGATTTCATGAATTGGCCGCTGTGGTTAAAAATCATCAGGACATTATTGATATATGTATGTTGTACATAAGAATACTGTTACCAAATTATATAAGTCAATGACTGTTACTAACACATTTGAACATAAATTGTCTATTTGAATAAATAAAATACACACGTGCAATGAAAAAGTTCCATTTGCCATTGCGGTTTCATGTCACTGGCACTTTTTCATTACTCGTGGCTCTCGTGAGAGTCGTCAGTCGCCCCCCGGATTGGCGCGCCCGTGAATGGGAGCCTTTACTCTTTTTATTTTACGTTTCTTTAAAAAACTTATAATTTCAGGTTTCATGGTTACGCTTAAGAAGGTTAGGTAAGAACTTACTGCTGCTACTGGAATCCAATCACAAACTATCACTAAATAAAATAATAACGATAAAAAAACTGAAAAGCTTCTACTCATATCCCCATTCAGTACTTAGTTATATTTCTTCTTCTTCTGCAATTCCGCTACTCCTTCAAGTTATATTTGAGTCGTTCAGAATATTGTTTTATGAGCACCCACAAATTGGGTCGACTGTTTTATGGGAATATTACATTCCTGTGGTATTGTGTGTTACCTGGCAACAGTGTTTGTGTTAACACTTTGTTAGTGTATCCTTATACATACTAACCCTTAAATTCATATGCTTACTATATTTAAAATTTACAACAAGGTTAAAATTGTCTTTGAAACACACGATTTTCGACTCTTTACGTCAGTCAAAAAGTTCAAATTCTAATAAGTAACACAACGTCAATTTTAAACCTATTGTAAAGTGTCAAAAAGCTAATTCGGAATTCGGGGTTTAGAATCCTAACTAATATTATAAATGCGAAAGTAACTGTGTCTGTCTGTCTGTCTGTCTGTTACTCTTTCACGCCAAAACTACTGAACGGATTTGAATGAAATTTGGTATACATACGGTCTAGCTAGACCCTGGGAAAAAACATAGGCTACTTTTTATCCCAGAAATCCCACGGTAAAACTCTTTTAGGCGAAGCGAAGTGCGCGGGAACAGCTAGTGTAATATAATTCCAACATAACAATTCATACAGTTCCGATGTATTCTGAAGGCATTCTATCTGTGGTGTATATCTCTTAGATTAACAAAATACGAACAAAATGGAGTGCCAATGCAAAAGAAACGTCTCGACACCCTCGACACCCCAATCCTACCATTGAGCTTTTATTTTATATTAGTTCGGTTAGAATATTTGTGACTTCATTCATTGGTACAATGGTGGTCATTAGGTTGAACTTAAAGCCTCGTATTCACTAGGCGACAAATTGTCGCAGAACCTGTCTAGGCACATGTCGTCTACGTGTCGCCGCGACGTCGCGCTCTGTTCTGCGACGTCGCACGCGACTATACAGCGACATCTACGTGTCGCAGAACAGGTTCCGTGTTTTGGCTCGCGAGACAGAACTTCCTGCGACATCAGTGTAGCGCATAGAGTATATTTTTTTTACTAGGTCTAGCGACCGCTGTTGCAGAGTGTGGACGCGTGCGCGACTTCTGTATCACGACATGTTACCAAAATGTTCTGAGAACACGCACCGTAGATGTTCTGTAACAGTCTCAGAACTTGTGCCCTAGTGAATTCGAGGCTTAAAACGGTTTGACAGTAAACAAAATGCGGACAACGTGACAGCTCGTCAATTACTGCCAGTTTCTATATATCTATCTATCCATAACTGGTAGTTACTTTCATACGATTTTGACATAATCCAAAGTAACAATCTGTCAAAATCGTATGAAAGTAACTACCAGTTATACCTAGATAGATAGAGTTATAGAAACTGGCTGTTAGTCGATAAAAAACGGTTAACCAAGAGGCCATTCTTAAAAGGTGTTCTACAATCGCAATTATTCTATTTTTTTCCATTCTTCTATACCTTTGCAACACCTGGTTCAATCAAAATCCATCTTTACATTCAAATTATAATTTAGAATAATCACGCTCCATTTAAACTCACGGTAAGCTATTTTTTTGCGTTAATGGAATGCATTATTTCCGGAGCACTACTGCGGCGCATTAAAGTGTCAAATGACATAAAGCTCATTGTGTAACTTTATACGTACAGTAGTGCAGGACAGACATTGGTATTAGGTAGAGGTACATAGTACAGTATATACACTCTATTTGTATTCGATTACTATCACTACATAGTTTAAATCAAAGTCCCTTGCCGCGACTATGAAAAGTATGGCATCGCGCGGCCTCGAGAGCGAGCGCGACGGAGACTTTTGTCTTGACGTGCACGTACGTCCGGCCCGTGCTAGTCTAAACTTTGTTGTTCATGTGCTTTTTTACTATGGACACAGAATAATAGTTAACTATGGATGAACAATATCTGTTCAGAATGTCAATACAGTGGCAAAAGGCCTTTCTAGACTAAATTTTGGCTTATTTTTGTATACTTACTTAGGTATTATAGGTAATTCTTGAACATCAACTTTGAAGCTGTTTTAGTTAACAATGTTTCGGTATTTTTATGACATAGTTAATAAAAAAAAATACAGAAAATTCCTTTTAGGTAAGTAGCTCTACTTGACCTAAAGAACATTGTGAAAATTAAGGTTTTGGCTCAAAAACTTTTAAGACTTAAATTTCCACAACCTAAAAAAACATTTTCCCATAGTTTTTATATCCCCAAAAATCTCGCAAAATATTCCCACGTTTGGAGAAAAAAATCCCCAAGATCGTTTCCTATTTTAAACCTTTGAAGTACTGGTAGCGACATCTAGCGTATAATTTTTAAAGCGTTTAGTCACACTACTCCCTACTAGATGCCGCTGTATTACTTTTAAAAATACGTTTTTCATCGTGCTATCGAACACTAGATGGCTCTGCATAGAAAAATAAGGCATTTAAAATGGAAAATATTTTTATTACTTATCATAAATTGAAAGATTATACTTAATTAAATGGTAAAATAAATATATTTTGCGCTTTCAAATCAACTTATCTGTGTGGCCGATACTAATAATATGATACTGTTCGAGCGTAGCTCGAATCTTGGATAAGCTAGTGACCGGAATTTCTATTCTACACTCTACAGTGTAGGTACCTAGGCCTAGGTAAGGGAGGCCTAGGCCAGAGGAATTTGATGGCAGATCTGACATTAACATAACAATTTGCAGGTTCTTTAGCTTACCTACTTACCTATTCTCAGTAGACTTAGGTAGGCTAGGCCAGATTTTGATTATATTTGCTAAACTGGACATTCTATTTTAGTATATTTTGGCGGTTGCGAGGGTCACGGCCGGTCGAGGCCGTCGCCGTGGCTCGATGTAGGGCTGGAATGCCAACTTAGAATTAATAATAGGTATACTTTTACAGGTTTGTGAGTGTGAGGTCAATCTAGCTTAAGGAAAAAATGTATCGGTGCCATTGTGTATCGTCAGACCCCGACTCTATCTTGTAGTATTAGGGTCACAGAACATAATGTAAGCGTGACTTCAGACTACCGCACTCTTAGTAATATAGCCTATATTACTAAGCCCCACTTGCGCAGACCTGGGTTAGCGAATTAACTCGGAGATATTTGACATAAGGAGGGTTAGATTATTAATTTGTCTTGCATCGCTTAAATATAAGCGCTAACCTTGGGATAAACTCTTAAATATTTAACTCCCCAATATTGGAGGGTTAAGACGCAAACCCGGCTTACGTCAAAAGAAAAGGTTATTATCAATATTCTTGTATTCGTTGGAAATGTTTGATTATGATGATTAACTCATCATTCTTATATTTTTCCACTATCTAGCAAAGTAGCAAATGGTCCCACTTGTGAAATTAAGAGCACGATGGTGTGGTTACATACATATATGCTCACGACTATGACTGTAATGTAGTTACTCAGAGGTGACTCACCCACTTTTCGCTGTACATTTTTGTACTCACGTGATAGGTCGCGAGCCGTATCGCCGTTTTTGAAAGAGTACAATGCACTTTAGGGTACACATCTAGATCACGATGTTTTTTTCACCGTAAGAGCTATGGTATACATTTTTGGAGATATTGCGTAGAGTAGGTAGAAAATAATACTCAGAGTGGACAGAATAATAATAATTTATTTACAGGAAATAAGCCTACTTATACGCGCGGTGCTAACTTAAATACTCGTGGCGTTGGGAATGCACGGGGACTCGTTCCTTTTCTGGGCTGTCGGAGGCTCTCCTCTCCGAGCTGCCGCGGTGACGGTGGTGGTCGCTGCTGCTGATTGCTTGAGCTTGCTGAACTGTTATTTTCGGAACTCCCTCTTTGTTTCCAGAAACAGCTCTTTTCAGGGCTATCTTTGCTGTTATCTAAAGCACAACTTGCAACCGCGATGTGTTCAATAAAATCAATACTTGCTGTTGTTATTGGTTGAGTATTGCTTGCTGGTACGGTTAGATTGAAGAGAGCTGCTTATGATAAGGTTCTTGAACGTTTTGTGGTAAGTAGAATGTGTGGTAGTAAGTTGCCACACATTGTACTTAAATTCCAAAGAACTCATTGGTATGTCTGCGCTAGGATCCAAACACGCATCTTTTGTGTGAGAAGCGAGCGCTTACCGCCGCTTCTTTTCAATTTTTTATAATTTTCGTAATGTATATCTACAAGGAAATCACAAATATGACACTTTGTAAACAAAATACAAATTACTGACAGATTGCGAAAATGGAAATAGAGAGGGATAGTTTTATCCTAAGACGTGAGGTGAAAACGAGATAGAAGACAATGTTTTTTTACGGCAATAGAAACTTGGTCCCTTTCAGCCTGGAACGGGACATAGATTCACAGAGTGCAAAAAGAAACGTCAGGTTAGCTAACTCAGGGTTATTTTCCATTAGCGCAATCAAAAGTCCGGGTTAAAATTTTACAAAGTTAACCCTGAGTTAGTTACCTCTGAGTTTATATTTTTAACCCTGTGATCCACGCAAGTGGGCCTAAAAGAGTGCGGTAGTCTGTAGTTCTGAAGACATAACTAAACTCTAATTTTAGAGCTGTCAAAACCTTATTGTATTTGTTTAAAATACGACTCTATGTGTGATTCCGTAATTGTAATTTTTTCCGCTTTTTAGCAAAATTTATAATTTGACAGCGTTAAAATTAGAATTTTTGCCTTTCGAATCGACACCATTGGCTTATCAAAAAACTCATCATGTCGAGAAAATCATCTGATAGACGACTTCTGAAATACACGTCGTCACGCTGCATTTGTCGATCTCGTTATCTCGCGAGATCTCGTACGAAATTTAACGAGTTTCAATGTCGTTATATATGGCCGGGATCTCGCCAGTTCGAGATCTCGGCGGGACTGTTTATGAAAGCGGGACATTTTTGCCCTCGCCGGGGACTGCGGGAAAGCGGGACTGTCCCGCCGAAAGCGGGACGTATGGTCACCTTAAATATAGGGGCACATTTCTAAAAATATGATGGTTGAAAAAACACGTTAATTCTCTTCTTAATAATGTCAAATAAATATGTATCAATTTGTATGAGTAAGCACAGCTATGTCCTACTCCTACCCGTAATATTGCATTACCCACATCACACGTCTAAATATGGTAACAAGCAATGCTATGAATGACCTAACCTACCAAACCGAGATAAACAATGGCATTGACAATAATTTAAACTCATATAGACTAACAAACGTATGTAGGTATGCTATTTGTAATATACTTAAGTAGGTACTTTACTTATTTAAATATTTATGCGAATAGGTGCCTTGGTCATTATTGATAGCTTTTGTAGAAACAATGTCACCAATTGAAAAATACTCTAAACACTTGTGTGCAAAGAGTTAATATTGTGTGCCATCTGCGCACTCTGCGCAGAGTAAACAAAAAGTTGGAAACGATGAGCTCATAGACAGAATCTGTCGACTATTCCGTCATGTAACTCTAACGATTAGGACACTTAAGGTAAGCGTGCCCCTTTGGATATCATACGTATCGCACGAAACGTATTGTAGAAATGGCCTCAGCAATGCCCATGAAGTGGACGTACTTGTGTGAATTTCTGTACAAGGAATACTGAATGTGATGCGCCCGTTGCGTGCGATGCCGAAACTCCAAGAAAAACGATCCGAGTGCTCTCGGACAACGATAGACAATTTGTGGATTTCGCTCTATTCGTAGATGGGTAGGACCGAGCGTACTCGGAAGCGCCAGATTTCGCTGAAAGTCCCACAACTGAATAAGATAACCTTTTGCTTTTTAGCACCCATCAGCAGGTATTCTTCCGTGCAACAGTGTCTAGGTATACACATTACCTACATACACACAGTAGGTATAAGGTACTAAGTACTAAACACTTATAGTTTGTGTGTAGGCGTTGCCGATCATTCATTCAGGGTAATCCTTTCAAGAATAATAAGTTTATAAGTCACATGCAAGAAGCTCCTACCTACACATATTTTTGAGAGCATTTTACAATACTTATCTACTTAAATCAATAATCTTACACGGTTTGTCGACAGTCGATTGACCCATAAACTAGGACTACTAACTACTAACTTTTCAGGAGCTTTAGTTTTACATCCTATGTCATACCTAGTAGTAATAGTAACAACACATAACCGAGAGCAAAATATGTTTTTTTAATATAAAAGCTCAAGGGTTATTCTTTCCTTTTGAATTCTTGTCCGTGACTTATACTTTACATATACTTACCTACATATTTTATCTCGGTAAGTACCAAAAGGTATACCTACCTAATAAATTGAAAAGTTTAACAAGGACGTATGTGAACACCACCTGCGCTAGCTCCTTACATAAAGTCACTTATTTGTTATTTGTTGTCCATGTGGATAATCTTTTCAGGTACTTATGTATCTAGTAAGGGCTCGTTTTGTACACCCTTTACATTCGAGTCCGATTTGTTCTTTGGTCGAAGTAGCAACTATAACTACCACAAGAATACCATAGGTAAATAACACAAGAATATCAAAGCTATTTTTATATTGAGGTCTTGTAGGTGGATTGCTTAAGTAGTAGTTAAGGTGGTTTTGAAAATTAACTTACACTTGACTTTATCTACAACAAGAATGTCAGTAAGTACTTAACTTTAGTTTACGAATCACGAAAATTGTCTTTAAAAGTGGTTTAGCTGCCAACAAAACTGGGAATTAGAGCCTGCTTTTACAGCTAAGCTAGGCCTTTAGTTTCGCGAACGGTTCCAGAAATATGCGGTTCAAGCTAGTACGCAATGCGGTCCCACTACAGCAAACTGTAGACTGCGGCCTTAGTGGACACAAATTCCATTGTAATGCGAAAGATAGGTAGGTATCATTTCCGCTAGAAAATTAACTTCGAGGCTCTAGGTATTAGAAAGTAGGTTCTGAAAATTGGAATTGGCATGACGAACAGAATTTTACGAACAGAACGAAACTTTTTTTCATGGTGGCCTTAGTTAGCCTTAGGAATAAAAACTAGATTGCAAACACTACAAATTTATCTTACCCAAAAATTGCGTGAGTATCTTTAATAGGTCGCTCTTAGCGAGGGTACAACGTTCCTATTTTGTTACACAAGTATTTTGTGTCTGTATTTTTTTTATAAATAATTAAGTAGGTACTATTCCTGCTTCCTATTATCCACGAATAACATTGAAAATATTGTTTTGATTTCCAGGAAACGAAACTGTAACCATGGTAAGTATTTTAGTAGCTAATACGAGCAATGCAAAAGTTCTACTTACAAAATACCTACGTACTTACCTATTTTATTAAACATTTAATAAAACAATTGAAGACTATATTTACGTTTTTAGGACAGCGTGCTTTTTCCGTTTAGGAGTAATGAAATGCCATTGACACTGTAACATTTTCATTGCACGCGAGTGTATTTGACTTTTCATTTCAAAAGTGATTTCACGAACAAGTGTTCCTGAGGGAAATATGATGCTTTAAACAGAGTGTATAGATTCAGTAGATAGGTATACTCTGTAATTTTTATCCTGAGTGTCTGATTTTCCATAACTAACTATATAAGTACGTACACATGCCTGAACAGACTAAATAATTATTAGAATAAAAAAACTGGTAAGTAAATATTATCAGAAATCAAAGGCGTAAAAGTGCAAGTATATGAACGCAAAGAAAAACCTTACCGAATTTTATCCTTAGGGCCTGTTCCACAATGTCTGGTTAGTGGTTACCTGTGGGATAAAATGCATGCTGTCACTGTCAAATAATAACAAAGAGTGACAGCATGCATTTTATCTCACAGGTAGCCACTAACCAGACATTGTGGAACAGGCCCTAAGGATAAAATTCATAAATAAATAAATAAATAAATAAATAAATAAATGATCGTACATAAATACATACATTTAAAAAGCCATACAAACTGCATATTTCTTAATAATAGCCAGCCATACTATGAAAAAAACCTGCTTTATTTCTGTTCTATCAATATCTCCGGACCACACGCTCGAATTACTAAGTAGAGCAAACATTAATGCCATACCGGCTGCTTACAATGTTGGCGAGAAAAAATTTAATTGCCACTATACTGCATGTGTGATAGAAAGTTACAGTTATAATTATATATCTTACATTAAAACAGTGATAAGTAGGTATAAGTATTTTGAAGTTAAACCGTAAAAATAAGTACTATGTTTTATTCCTCTTAGAGACATTATAATATCATAACAATCGTTAATGGGTCTGTTGTGAAAAATCTGTTTGTGTCATGAGTTTTTAATTTCGTCAGTTTAGTGATTTATGGATTTACTAGCTGATCCCGCAAGCTTTGCTTCGCCTTAAAAAGTTTTCCCGTCAGAATTCCCCTATAAAAAGTAGCCTATGTGTTAATCCAGGGTGTAAGCTACTCCATTCCAAATTCATTAAAATCGGTTCAGCCGTTTTGACGTGAAGAGGTAAGAAATATAACACATACACACATACATACTCACAAACTTTCGTCTTTATACTTAATGTTAGTAGGATGTTTAAGTCCTCTCTTAAACATCCTACTAACATTAGGGCATTTATTTCAATAAATCTAATATATTAAGTATTATAAATACAAGTTGTTTAGAATAACGAATTGCACGATGTGCACTTTAACTTGTGACACCCTGTAGTTATAAAAATGAAGAAGAACAAAAAACAGAATTTAGCAACGACAGCCTAATAATACATCTCGTTATAAAAATCTAAACAATTAATTGTAATATTAATTTATAAATTAATTGCCTAATGAAGAATCGCAAATATCGCAATACGATGCATCACTGTACAGCCATGCGACTGTACCAGACTTTGCGGTATTTTTTTAATTATCTGAAACAATATCACTGGACATGTTAAGCCTTGAAAGGCAAAATTTACTCTACATTGATCCCATTTGCCCACCACTGTCCCACCGACAATATGGTCCCACCAGGCAATGACAGCCAAAAGTAATTTGGAAAACACAAAACGGCCGTGGGTTAAAATTTATCAGCGTTAAAGTTTATTCCGTGGAAATTTTATTCACGCTTTATTTTAAGATACATTGCAACATTAATTGCTGTGCATCGATGTTGATGCAAATTATTATCAGCATTTTATGTAGGAATAATATTTTTAATCTCAACGTTAATTATGTTGGGTTACCGTAGTTTTACTTACGTACCTAGTTGTACCTATGAGTAGGTACAAGTGGATTTAGTTAAATGCAATGGAACGCATAAAATATTTACAAAAGTAACACTAAGTAGCACTAGACGGTTTCAGTAAGATTTGTCATTATCACATTCATAATTATTTAATCCTAACTATCCTATATAAATATCTATATAAATATCCTAATTATAAATGCGAAAGTAACTGTGTCTGTCTGTCTGTTACTCTTTCACGCCAAAACTACTGAACGGATGTGAATGAAATTTGGTATACATAAGGTCTAGACCCTGAGAAAGAACATAGGCTACTTTTTATCCCGGAATTCCCACGGGAAAACTTTTTAAGGCGAAGCGAAGCGCGCGGGAACAGCTAGTACACCAATAAAGTCTAAAGGGGGCGATTTTCACTCTCTCGACATCATGTTAATGCACGACATATCTCGTGTATTTCTTACAATACTTACTTAAACTACAAGAAATCTCGTGTATTCGGGAATGTTGTACATACCTTGAAGTCCTTATTAAAATAATTTATTTGTACATGGCAGGATTCGAACTCACGTCCTCACGAATGGGAGCCAAGATCTTAATCTTTAGACTGCTACGACTCTATCTTGGGGCATATTGTGTGAAAATCGCCTCCCTAAGTCCCTACGTGAAAACTCGACAGTCCAGTCAAGGACGGTGGAAATTGAATGATGCGCAACTAACATCCTTTTCTAGGTGTGCTCAGAATACTGATTGGTTTTCTAATAATTATGTTATTTTAATTACAGAAACGGGTTGGCACTTCGCACAGTTACAGTAGCTAGTTAAAATGACCTGGTTATTACTTAGTTATTTGAAATTGAATGAATGGTAGCATTTAATTTAGCTTTCTCGTAATTTATTGTATGCCATTTGCTGGGAATGCTAGATTGATTTTCGAAGCCAATCTATCCGCGTCAATGATTTCAAATCGGAATCACTGTAAAATATTTGTAGAGTCTTCTTAGCAATATTTTACCATTTAATTTAATTTGTCAAATCAAAATACGACGCACCGACAGTGACAGCACCAATTTTATTCCTCTGATAAACACACACACACACACACTCACGCCTTGTACTAATGTACTCCCTTGCGGGGTAGGCAGAGGTGCATTGCTGCACCCACTTGTCGCCAGAGTGTTATGTTAGTCCCAATGTAATAGGGGAAATGAAATGAAAACATTTATTTGCCTATTTGGTTTAGAAATGGGTTCCTGGCTCCCAAACTAGGATACCCTGTGCTATGGGTAGCCAGGCATCCTTCGTATACTCAGATGACGACAACAAGTAGTTAGGAACTATTTAAAATTTATAATTTACGTACATAATAAGTAAATATTTTAGAAAAAAAAAAATATTCTGTAGGTAGTTAGCAAGTAATCGAATACTTATATATAGTTAGTAGTATAGTTATAATAGGACTAGTTAACTGATTGCTATAAAAGTTTATAGCAATCAGTTAACCAGTAGGTTTTACAAATTATATTTATAGTGAGTTACTTATGATTAAGTTTAAACAACAAAAAATTTAGGGTAGGTAGTGAAATACTTGAATATTACGATCGATATGATAAGTGTTCAAGCAGCTAATGAATAAGGAACATTTTATGTGTTCCGTATCCTCATTACAATAAAGACCATTATTGAAGCAAACATCGTATGACTGTGGGTTTGGGTCGTGAAGTATATTTGTTACAAGTGATCATGTCCAAGCTGTGAGAGTGTGCGTGATGGGTAAATGTATACAGTATATGTGGTGATTGCAGATTAATTTATGCTGTGATAGTTAGGTAAATTATGTTGTGATAGGAAAGCAGTGTATTTCAGTAAGTGTTATGTATTTGGAGTTTAGATAGGTATTGATTGGTGTTTAGTGTTTGAGTTGTACTTTTTGTTTTTTTTTATTTGTTTGAAATTTAGGTAAGTTGTTAAATTTGGTATTTAATTATATATATTTTTATTTGGAATTTAGGTAAGCAGGTTTTAGTATTTTAGTTGTAATTTTTATTTTATTTTTTTAATTTTGGTAAGTAAGTATTTGATAGTATTGTTTTAATTTTAAGTTTTATTTATTTAGTATTCCTAATAGAATGTCTTCGGTGTCATCGTAGTTCATTTGCAGTAGCCATTCAGTTAAGATTTTTTTACATTTATAGGAATTTAAGTTGACAAAGTTAAGTATTTTGTTAATTTTAGTATACAAGATGGGCCCTTTGAAATTGTAAAAATGACTTGCAAACTTTGTCTTAATTACAGGTACGTGCCAGCGGTCATGCCTCGTGGGCCGAGTAGGTACTATGCGGGTTACTACTGAGTTTTTATGGAATCTTAAGATAGTTTTTAGTATGTAAATTTGCCTAATTGTGAGTACCTTACTTTCTTGATAAAGTTCATTTGTAGAGAAACGATAGGGCTTGGAGTGAAGAACTTTTAGCGCTGCTCTCTGTGCGCGTTCGAGTTTGATTAGTGTCGTTTTGTGAGTTCCCCCCCACACCACAATGCAGTAGCTGATTATTGACTGACACAGAGCGTAGTATACCGATTTCAAAACAGTTTTATTAGCCGCGTTACGGAGTCGTTTGAATATGTGAAGTAGCTTTCTGACTCTTGGCACTAATGCAGCTATTTGGTAAGACCAGTTTAATTTTTCATCAATAATGACACCCAGGTACCTTATATTTGATGTGCGTTCAATGTGACTGCATGAACAGAGTTGATTAGGGTGAGTGTTATTACAAGAGTGAATTTTGAGCATGAAGTCTTCAGGTTTAGTTGCATCAGTTATATGAAAACATAAAAATTTGGTTTTAGTGGTGTTTAATGTCAAAAGATTTAACTGTAGCCATTGTGAAACCTGCATTAGGCCTTCTTCAGCTTTAGCTTTGACATTTTCCCACGTGTCTCCCCTAAAGAGTAAGGCCGTGTCATCAGCAAAAGCCAGTACCTGAGCCGACACTGCTTCCATCCTACATATGTCGTTTATGTAAGCTAAAAACAGCGTCGGCCCAAGCACACTTCCCTGCGGGAGTCCAAAAAGTGTATACATCGTATCGCTTTTTGAGTTGTTTAGTTTAACATACTGTTGCCTTTTTGTCAGATAGCTAGTAAACCATGCGAGAGCAGTTCCAGTCACTCCAAGTGCCTCTAGCTTTTTTAGGAGAAGGGGAATTGACACTGTGTCAAATGCTTTTTTAAGGTCCAGGAAGACACCAATACACCTCTCTCCTTTGTCGAGTGAGCTAGCTATGGAGTCTGTGAGTAGGGTGACGGCGTCTTCTGTGGACCTCTTGGCTCTAAAGCCAAATTGATTTTCAGCAAGCTGTTTGTTGGATTCTAAGTACTTAGTTAAGCGATGGTTAATTACTTTCTCTAGTATTTTTGCTGTTACAGTCAGTAGAGAGATTGGTCTGTAGTTACAGGGATCAGTTGTGTCACCGTCTTTATAGATAGGGCAAACTTCGGACAGCTTCAGCAGTTCAGGAACGATTCCCGATGATATGCTGAGATTAATAATGTGTGCTATGGGTTCTGCAATTATATGTTTTAAATTTTTGAAAAGTTTAGGTGGCAATTCATCCCAGCCCGGCGAACCGTCTGATTTGAGACTCATTATAAACTTGGAGGTTTCTACGGTATCGGTTAGGGTCAGAAAGAGTGAGAAAGAGTTGAGTCTGGGGGTTATTGCCATTTTACGGGCACATCCAAGACCCGAGAACAAATATCTGTGTTTAAACAAATATCTGCCCTAGCCGCGAATCGAACCCGGGACCTTCGGCCCAGTAGTCAGGGTCACTAACCACTACGCCATTCGGTCGTCCTCTGATAAAGTGTATTTAAATATTGAAAAATCAAGCTTACTGTTGAAGTCAACTTTGGTAAATTACCTAGTTCAAAAATTGAAACAGTGTTGTCAAGATCAAGCATACAGTACTCGTAAAGCAGATTGGTGGATATCGCTACAGTGGCCACTTTAGCCGCAGCTCGCTCCGGTCAACATAACGGTATGAAACAACAGCGAGTAACACGCCGCATCTCAGGAGGGTCACTCTATACTCACGAAAAACGAACGAAAGAGAACTATCTTGCAATCTCGGCACGTTTAACATAACGAGATAGAGTCGGAGCCCTCCGAAACTTACTTTTTCCTCATATAGAGTAACCCCCCAGACTCTAATTACACGTGCTAAGCAATCAGTTAGAGACCACCAGTAATATAAGCAAAGAACATTCTATTTAAACCTCTTTGTTGGCGGAACAAAAGGAGGTGCATTGCATGTATATTAAAAAAGTAATTTTAGTTCAGCGTGGGATTTGTTTTTTTTACAAAGTCAGTATCGGTAAATTTTATATATTTTTTGGTATATGATGACCATCTAAAATATCTAATTGGCCGGTAAAATTGTAGCATTATTGTATATGGCTAGGTACGAAGTACTTTCTATCTTATAATTAGTTGAATGTAGGATTCGCGTGGGAACTGGGAAGGTATGATTTATGAACCTGATCCTGAATAATTACATAAAAGAGGCTGTAATTAGTAATGCAAGCTTCAGTGTATCCCAGATTAACCTACCGTTTAAACATCAGCTAAGATTCCTATGTGAAGTAAATAACTGGATAAATATGGATGTTCTGTAGTTAATGGTCTACGCTCTGTCGATTCCATGTTTTTATGCAGATTAATGGCCTCTACATAAATTAAATGAATCGTAACATTTTTGGACAACGTCAATACAGAGGGGTTTAAATGCAAATCATGCTCTATTAAAAATATTTTTCATGACTTTATAACGTAGCATTTTAGCAAGCGTTTTTAACTGACTCAGGGAACCTAGAAGGATGGATAAATGTTATGTGTATTTAAAAATATAGGTAGATTGGTAATTTTATTCAGAGCATTATTTTCTTTTTAAATATGTACATTAAAACGTGAGTAAAACTATATTTGCTTGTTTCATACGAGCAAGAATCTGTGTGAGAGCAAGCTGTTGCGAGCAAGAAGTGAGGTGAGAATTAAATGATACTTCATTGGTCAGTTGATCTCCGATCTCCGACTTATTCTGAGGCAGCCGTGGATTCGTATTCGGCCTCCTGCCGCAGCCAGTGTTTCTGCAACGTCAACGACAGTCTCCATCTAAACTGAACCTCATATAACTTTCATATTGCTGAAGCTAGGCCGATGTTGGTATTATTAACTAGAAAGAGAGCGGCGAAACAACACTCTGCAAGTGAGCAGTCAAAGAAACAAGTTTCATCGGAGAAAGTTGGGATCGCTGACTTGCCCACTTACAAGCCTCCAGCTGGATTGTTATTACTCTTATTAGAATACTGAAACAGGGTCCCATCAAGCCCCTTTTCCTATGTCCTAGATCCATTCATAAAAAACAACCGGACCTTTAAACCCGCCGACCGACTAACCGTGACCCCTCCCAAACTAGTTTCGCTCATTTCCAAGAGGTCACCTTAAGTAGGTGCAATGATAGCCGCCATCAATTTATCTGGCGGTGGTCCGCTGACGTCACCGATCTGGTTATCCTCGAAGATTAAGCGACGAGGCGTGTAAATATCAGTATGAATCATAAATGCTGAATTGAGTGTTTCAGCTGCTATAATGTAAACACGAGTGGCAATGACTCGCCTGTTAGCGTAGTCGCAGGTAAATAAGTTAAGTCGCTCGTGCAATGTTTGCGTCGGACTGGATGTAGACCGCGGGATGTTGACCGGTGGCCGGGCGGTGCGCTAGCGATTTGGTCGTGACCGTAACCTCTAAAAAACGGTGGTAGGTAGGCGCGTTGGTAAAAAATGCAGGGTCTGGCGGGCGGCCGGCGCGGCGCCGCGAGTGCGAGCAGTCTGAGCGCACCCGCGGCCCGCGCCTGGCGTCACTCGCACTCCGCACGCCGCTCCGATACCTTATCAACACAACGACCAATTGCATGAAGTCATCGATTAAATTGAGTGCCTACACCGCGCCAGCGCCGGCTATGTAAACAAAACACTGCAGAATCTCGGCCCGTCACCACGCGTTGTTTCTTTTGATTTCACGCGCATTCCTGCTCTATCTTTGTCGCCGGTTCGGTGCCCAGCCGGTCCTTAGCCTGTGCGTTTAGTCGTTTACTAATAAATCCTTGCGAGCAGCTGTTTCGGTCGCGTTCAGGAATCCGCGCAGTGTTTTGCTCCTTGCGAAGTTCGGTGGAAGTAACTTTGTTCGCAGTTTGTTTGTCCAAGTTGTGGACGCTACAAGTGTCAGTGAGAAAGTTTCGGATTGTCGCCGCCGCCGCCGCCGCCGCTGGTCGCTCGTCGACTCTCGCACGCTCATCATGAATGGAACTCCGGCTAGAAGGCCGAAGACTGCTTTTTCGGAAGAGGTCAGTACAACAAAATCAATCCTACATAATTATACGCATTAACTGTATTAGTTACGACAAAAAACTTTAAACATTGTTTAACAAGTGTTTTATAATAAAAAAGTTTACATATTTATTAGACGTTTACTGTACTAAGTTTTGTGGTAAGGCCCTAAGTAGGTTATTATCTAATTGTAGATATCACTTTTATCGTAACGTTAATACAAATAGGTACCTATGTATTTCTTAAATTCTGGTCCAATTTAAGTAAGTAGGTATACTTTCTTTATTTTTCAAGATTACGTGTAGGATTCAGAGAAAATTTGATTACCTACTAGACTATCGCACGTAATTAAATCCATTAGGAACTGCCATGTAACGAATCGCAAAATCACTTTATTTTTTAATACAAATACTTACTTAAGTAGTATAAAAAAAATATGTGCTGAAACAAAATATTGGGGTTCTATTAATAAAATAGTTAGCAATACGAGTACCGCAAATATAACCGTAACTGAGAAAGGTTAACTCAAAACTACAAAGGTTTGAATTGTACCAGGCACACAAGCTGTGAAATTATTCACCACATTCATATAAGTAATTAAACTATTATTTATTTTACCTCTGATTACAATAGAATCTTGGTAGTTTAACCGAAATATACATAAGAATGATAGACCCTTAGTACCTAAATACCAAGTAATTAATACTTGGAACCATGAACTAACTAAATCTAAACTAGTAGATACGTAGATAGGTAAGTAATTGAGCGTTATTGTTATTTTAAGCCCGTCGATTTTGATATCACTGATGGAATATTACAAATATAATTTCGACAGTTACTGGTATCAGTATCGTTTCTTGTATAAGTAAGTAGCTAAATGCCCTTATCCTATATTAAGTAATTTTTATCCAATTACCTACCCAAAGCGTCAATAACAATTGTCCAAGGAAAGGTAGACCTGACTACTGTGTTTTATATGTACTTACTTAATCTTTTCTCTAACTTAGACAAACACTATTTTTATAATCTTAATCTGCCTTTACGGAAGTTCCTTTGGCCTTAACTAAGACCAGAATGATAGAGGATAGTGGGGGTAAAAGGAAAGCAACCTAGCTGACTCAGGTCTGACAGCTGACATAAACATAGGATCTTCATAGGATTTAATGATTCTTTCACTATTTTTTTATTATTATTTAAAATCAATCGTTTTGTCAATCTGTCATTATCCCGCCATGACTGACTTCAGTACCTACCTACCTACTTTAGACGACTTATACAATTTCGCTGCATAATACCTATCTACATTTGTAAAAGATATGGGTTTCTTTATCGCTGCGATTAATAATCGTAAACAAGTTTAGTCTAGGCAATAAATAGGTCTTAAACTTGCAATCTAATCAGTAAGCATTGCATTTAAATTATCAACTTTACTCAATTGGTGTTTAGGTTTAATTTGAGTCTATTTACGGCACAGTGACCATCGTCCAAGCCGCTGTGGCACTGCGGTTAACCAGAGTTTATAGCTCCAAGAAATCAGTACGGGCAGTAAGCTGAATAGGTTCAGTTTAATCCAAGTAGGTAGTCCTATTCGGTAAACATGCGTAACAGTATTTTCAGGGCAGTGCGCAGATAAAAACACAAATATTCATACTGGGCGACAGTCAAACATATTCCCGTCACAACAGTCACTATTCTACTACCCAATTTGGTCGGTTTATCCCAGGTCTGATTAGGTAAGTAGGTTGAATAAGTAAGTATTCGGAAGTCCTCCGAGGTAATCACTTAGCTATAATTAACCAAATAATTTACGAATAACAGTGTAGCTAGTAGTGCCGACCTGCCAACTATGGGAGTGCTTACCCTGAAAGTGCCGTCAGAATTAATTGGATTGCCTTCGCACCTTTTGTGTGTTTATTTGTTAATCTAATTTAAAATATAAATTATGGGATAGCTAAATCACTTAGTTAATTAACTACCTCTTATGTTGCCGTAACCGTTGTATAATCGACACCACGAAATTAGCGACATTCTATGAATCTATGACGTAGTTTCAGTACAGGCTCACATTAATCAATTAAGTATCTAATAAATAAGTTCATGTAATACAACAAGTACGATTCGTCCCTAATATAACATTTTGTTGACTTCAGTGACTAAAATAATAAAGAATAACATACGTAGGTACTTACTTAGGTAACTCTATGTAACTACACCGATAAATATACTCTGTTTTCATTATTATTTTGTGTGTGTAATTGTCCAACTAAACGAGTTACACGCACAATAGTTTGGGGGAATTCGAATTACTATCCATCCATTTATAAAATGAATGAAACTGGGTGGCATGTCCGGCCAACCGAGGGCAGAATTTTGAATGTATTTCAATGATACCACATTTTTACTGCCCGAGGAACATAAGTTCGAATTAAAGTATTGTGTGTATTGCATATATTGCTTATTTCAGTGTGTATTTTTATTTATACAGAAAGACTTTCGAGATAGTTCAAATATCCTCTAACTGAGGACATTGCTACATTAAGAAATATAAATTGATAGAATGCCTTTTACTAGCTAATTGAGTTTTTTTATATCTTCTACTAAGGGCCGAATTTTCCAGAACACTTACGAATACTTAAGTACAGATTACAACCACCATCTAATTGGTCAAACTTTGTCCGTTGTTTTATTTGCGAAGCGTTATACGGATAGTTTGTTTGTATTACCCATATTCGACCAATACAATACCGATAGTCTCTGGACAATAGCGAGCGACAAATAGGAAGAAATCATGCATGCTAGATGCCAGGGGCCGAATATTCTATGACGGGAGCACAATAGTTACGAACAAAATAAACAAACGAACGAGACACATCCTACCTCTACATCTACAACCATCAATACATCATACAATACAGTTGTATGTTCATAAATATACTTTATCCTAGTCACCAGTTAAGTTGTTAAGAATGATAGTTAATCCTACTAGACAAGGACTATGGTTTAGATTTAATACTTATATATACATATTGTGAATAAAAAATATATGTAGGTACAGTCAGCTGCATAAGTAGCTATGTATACACTTATGTACCTTGTCAATCTATGCATTCATTGAAATATTGACGGTTCGTCAGTTTGACAAGGTACCGAAGTGTATAACAACTTATGCAGCTGACCGTACGTACCTATCTACTAGGTTTTTAGTAAGTCTCAAGTCTCAACTAACTTTTTACGTTTCTCAGAATTTGAGCAATAATTTGCATGCCAATAAATACCATAGGTACAGGAAAAACAATACGTTTTCCTCAGATGACTTTTTGACAGTGCTAGTTGTACTACTACAAGGTTCCAAGAAGCTGTTTTCGATGGGATGGGATGATTAATATAAATAAAACACAATCCTACTTATTTACAATGTTATGTTTAGTTCTGCGATAGGTATACGCTCTACTTAAAAGACAAATATCTATGTAGGTACCTGAGCAATTTATGTTTTCTCGCTGATTGCTCATTGAACATGAGCAAACCTAAAATAACAAGTAAGTGAAGCTAGGCACAAATGGGGAAATCAACCTGAAACACATACATGCTAGTGCTATTGTAAATTACGCTCTCGTGAAAAAATAACCATACCTACTTTGCATGGACAATCGTGGAAAGATAAGTATGTTTCTTGGGGAAAGTTATTTAGTTTAACCAGTAGATACCTAACAGGTATAAGTATTATGGTTTCGTTTATCGCAAGCATGCCATTTAATTTTTTTAACATAATTTAAGTGGGTAGAGTCTGTTTTATTTACTCCGTTTGGTTTGAAGACCAGTAAAATAAAAATTAAATTATTAGTACTTGCAATTTTTTTGACAGTAACAGTATGAATTTGATCAAAAATGATCTTTTATCCAGATATTGTGAAACACACACATTCATAAATCAATAACTTTAATATTTGCTTGCTACTTGTGTAAATGTATGCACAATTCATTGTATTGACATAAATCGACACTGTAGCAGATTTACTTAACAAACAATTTATATTTTTAATCGACTAAAAACACAGGAACACACTTCATGTCTTTAGGGGATGGTAGGTACGTCTAAGAAAATGCATATTTTAGTATCAGTTTTTTGTCCGAAAGACTGTATAAATAAGTAGATTGTATAAGTAAGTTATTTAATTTGACCAGAAGGATTCTTTAACTTCGGTGATGATCATAATAATGTTGTCAATGGATAAGTAATGCTGTCCTTCCCATCCCTGCATTTTATTTAATAATTTTGCTTATATAAACAAATAGTATACAAAGCCAGAATAATTATTGCTACTCTAATCTCGACACACACAGACACCTACGTAGCAGACACAAGAGAGAACCAATTATATTATTCACATCACAAGGGTTACCGATTTAATTACAAGTTATGTATAAAATATTGCTATTTTGTATTTGTTGGTAAGTACAGTCAAATTTGATATTACAAGTTGCTTAATCTTTGCAACATAATACTTTTACTGCCAGTTTCAATAACTCTATCTATCGATAGCTGACAGTTAGAAATGTAACTTTTTATGTCATTGTGTCAAAATCGTATGATAGTAACTGTCAGCTATCGATAGAGTTGTAGAGTGCTCGATATCGATCGATATAGTGACGTTTATCTACGTCGATAAACCCGTGAAGCGGCAGTAGCACTCATTCCTCATTCGTCACTTTTCTATTAATCTAGAGTAACCTTACCTAAAGCAGCATACTATTATACCCCATCCACACGCTCGGCGAACAATGGCAAACAGCAAACAGCAAACAGCAAACACTGACGTGTGGATGGGTGTTTGTCGTTGTTTGCCTGTTTGTGTTTGTGTTCGCCAGTGTTCGGCATCGGTGTCGGTTTTTCTTGCCAGATCAAAGGATGTTCGGCAAACAGTTCGCTACGTATCCACACGTCTGGCAGCGGTCAGTATGCGCGCTAGCATTGCGGGAGGCGGACGTATCAACTTGCTACACTTTTTCGTTGGCGCGCATTTTTTTTTATGTATGTTCACCGATTACTCCGCCGTTTATGAACCGATTTTGAAAATTCTTTTTTTTTTTGTATTGGGTTGAGCTCCCAGGTGGTCCCATTTTTTTTCAGAATTTTATCTCACCCCCAAGGTTGGGTAAAGGGGTAAAAACAGGGTATGAATTTCCATTTTGGACACATATTAACCGATTCTAATGAAATTAAAAACATAAATATAGTTCTTGTAACAAAAAAATATGATGGTGACCTTGAGCTGATCTGATGATGGAAACGGAAGGCAGTCAAGGGAACTCCTCAACGGTATATAGCAACTACCTCGTGTTTAGGCTTGAATGATTCGTATTGATTAGTAGGACTTTTTGGTATCATTTGCATCTTACTTTTGATTAAAAATTATTGCAAATAAACTAAAAACTATAAAATAAAATAATAATTAAAAAGAAGAAGTCAGTTTTTTTTATTATTATTATTATTATTATTATTATCCCACCATCGTCTTTGCTTTCTTCTTATTTTCCTTTTTTCTTTCTCTTGCTTTAATTTATATAATAAAAATATGTCAACCCGAAAGTAATAGCTCGTCGTCCGCCGTGTTTGCCGGTTCGGAATGTTATGAGCGTTCGCCGAGCATGTGGATGGCTGTTTGTGTTCGGTGATTGTGGTTGGTGTTTGCGACTTTGTTTGCTGTTTGCCGTGTTTGTGACAAACAGCAAGCGTATGGATGGGGCTTTACGATTAATCGCATCCACTTTGAGAAACTGATAGTACAGTCCGTTCACTATACATCAGCTAGTGGTGTGGCGTGCACCGGCCGGACTCACCGCAATAGTGAAATATTGGCACCCCCAGTACAACCGCACCATCACATGCCGTCTTCTTGTACGATATTGTGTGTGTAGGATAAGGTACCTATTGGATGTAGAGGTAAATCTGAAGTAGTTAGGTACCTACTTACAAACTTATTCAGTTTTTATTTTATTTATGTTAATGTATTCACACCAACGAATTATAACACAAATACCGCGATTAGTCATCTGCCGAACACATGTATATGTATATCGAAGAATGGAGAACTTTTACTCTACGCTAACACCCCTATTTTCTGTCTCGGGTTGGAAATATCAAGTCATGAAGCTATTATCGCGCCTGCTAAGAGTAAACCCAGGGCTCACCGCAAACAAAAGTGTCTAATTAAATGTCCCTTGGGAAAACTCACAGCGTTTTGTTACGGTAGCGGCAACCTTTAGGTATAAATGCAACCACCAATTATGAAAAATTAAGGAACAAAAAAGCTTCACAGGAACCGTGTTCTCCAGTAACAGTGTATTTTTTGTACCGAGCTTTTACTTAAATGCTTTGTTTACCGAACTTCAGGCAACTGGATACTGCGATAATAAAAGATCTTAGAACTTTATTATATATTATAATTTAGGTCCCAGATTCTCTGTTAGAATTAATCAGGTAAAAGGGCAAGGAAGTTGGCTTCTTTATGGTAAATTTCATGCTATTTCATTTAAAAAAAGAAAAAGATGATAAAAAATCCGTAACAAAAAAATACTGAAGTAAATGAAGATCTTACACCTGAAAACGTCAAGTTGAAATGAACTTGGGTATATATGTAGAGTGCAGCACTGTGATTGGCTGAATTGTCAAAGAGTAGGATATAAGACATAAGACATCCTAACTATATCCTAACTATATTATATCCTTACTAATATTATAAATGCGAAAGTAACTGTGTCTGTCTGTTACCTTTTCACGCCAAAACTACTGAACGGATTTGAATGAAATTTGATATACATATGGTCTAGACCTTGAGAAAGAACATAGGCTACTTTTTATCCCGGAATTCCCACGGGAAAACTTTTTAAGGCGAAGCGAAGCTCGCGGGGACAGCTAGTATTTTATATATCCTAACTAATATTATAAATGCATAAGTAACTGTGTCTGTCTGTCTGTTACTCTTTCACGCCCAAACTACTGAACGGATTTGAATGAAATTTGGTATACATATGGTCTGGGAACACCCAAATATTCCGAAAAACTTTTTTCCGAATTTGAAAACACCGAATATGCAATTTACGAAATATTGCAATACCGATTTTTTTAAATTCCGAATTCTAAAAATCACGTAAATTATAATTTCGAATATTATAATCACGAAGATTTGTTATTACGATTGTCAAATACACGAACGTTAAAAAAAACGATTCCTTAAGCATACGAAAAATAAAATACCGATTTATTATAATCACGAAAAATTCAAATCCCGATCGAAAATGTGATAATTCGTGATTTTGCAAAAAAACCGTAAACGTTTTAAAAACCTTAGACCCAAAACCTAAAGATAGGTGCGACGACGAGCAAAGCGAGGAGGAGCGTGTTAGGTGCACATAGATATTGAAAAACAAAGCGGAGCGCAGCGAAGCGGAGCGGAGCGTTTCAAATATAGAGTATTAATATTGTAAATAAAACTATTTGTAGTATTTGTTGTTAAGTAACACAACAAAGCAATAAAATTGCTCGGATTTTTACGGTGATTAACCTTAAAAACTTTAGGACCTAAATCTAAAGATAGGTGCGACGACGAGCAAAGCGAGGAGGAGCGTGTTAGGTGCACATAGATATCGAAAAACAAATATTGTTAAATTGTATACGGATTATGCTGTTAATAAACACACTATTCTTATCAACTATTTCTTGTAAACTAAGATACATTCGGGAATTTGTATTTTCGGAATATTAAAACTTCGGGATTCGTAATTTTAACAATTCGTTATAATAAAAGGTCGTACTTTTAAAACATCGAAATAATAATATTCGGAAAATTGACTTTCGTCATTTTAATAAATATGTAGTTTGAAATTTCGTTTATTAACTATTCGTTATTTTCGTTATTCGGAAACTTGAAATTCGGGATTGTGAATTATTCGGAACTATGAAATTCGTAATTTTAAAAATCGTTATTTTCATATTCGTAAAAAAGTAATTCGGATTTATGTAGTGTACCCATATGGTCTAGACCCTAAGAAATAACATAGGCTCCTTTTTATTCCGGAGTTCCCACGGGAAAACTTTTTAGGGCAAAGCGAAGCTCACGGGAACAGCTATTAGTAAGATAATGAACATAAGTTACGAGACCTATACGCTTGGTAATAATATAAAGTGAAAAATTGTGACTAGGAGAGGTGATTATGTTTTTTTACATGGAGTATTGAACTCTAGACTCTAGATTATAACTCTGGATGACATCATGTGTACTGTTAAGTGGCTCTCAAACTCTTCATGTTTAGGTACGCCATCGCCACTTACTGCACGGCCTTGCTACACATCAGTCGACAACATTATCAACATCTGGTTAAGGTACCATTTCACACTCAGATGTTAATGCCAGCCAGCACCCTTAAAGCAAAAGCAGAATTATAAATAGTAGTATTAGGAGCTGATAAGCTGATAGCCAATATAAAATTAGAGTATGTGAGTTCTTATTGATTGATTATAAAATAAAATATTTATTTTATTTAAAGTAATACATAAGTTAATGTTTATATCACTATGAGATTGCTTACCTCATCACCACATGGCAATATTCAGAAATGAAAATCACGAAAATATTGTACTGTGTCAACTATCAACGGTATATAGGTATACGGTATTCAGATATTAGTATAAATATCTACCAGGTACATACCTACGTAAATTGAAAAGGATTTATACTATTATGCTCATTTCATATGCAGTCTACCAACTATCAACATGTCAAGAGCAGTTTGAATAAACTGGCACAAAGCAATGTAACATCTGATTGTAATGTTCTGTGCAGCCTCTCTGTGTTATATCTAACCTGTTGATCTGTCGACATGTCTAACTGCCTCCGTTGTGTAGTGGTCAAAGCTCTGCTTCATCAGCCTGAGGCCAAACGTTTGTTTTCTGAAGAGGCCATCGAATGTTTTAGGAGATAGAAGTCTGATCAGCTTGCTATGTCCTGTTTCAGAGAATTTTCAAAAGTTGTTTAGAATGGCCATCTGAGTCACTCTATTACAGTCTCAACATCTCAAATTTTCAACATCTGTATAATAATATAATCCGCATAAAAATCTCAGCACAAAGTATTACTTACAAAATGCAATACATCTTTAGACTAACCCCCTTATTCATAGAGAAGTTACAAAACGTTTTAACTAATAAACTGTTTTGTCCCTCTCTGTCAAAGAACAAATTGTTCTTTGTTGGAGAGGGACAAAACAGTTTATTAGTTAAAACGTATTGTAACTTTTCTATGAATAAGGGGGTTAGACTGCAGTATAGATACCGGAATGTCTTTGTTCCATGTTAATAGGTGCGGTACTGAACATTCTGTCCTTTTGTCCTGAAAAAAGTGTCGGAGAAAAATTAAACAGGACTTCAATAAGTACTATTCCCGCGAGCCAACATCGTTGTTTTTTTTGCCTAAAGAATTATGCCTCTCTTTCTCATAGTGTAAAAGCAGATTTTGAATTTAGGAAATGCTTTATCACTAGGAATAAATCTTGCAGTATGTATACGTCAATACGTCGGTGCCTAATCCTATCATATCATTAGCATTCGCTGTAACTAAGTATATAAATTAAGATTCACGTAACGTGATTAGTTGGCCATGGCAACATTGCAATTTGCATTGCTTAACTTAATTTAAATGTAATAGCAATGCATTAACAATGTTGCGTGACTTTACACCCATATTCCCTTTCCCTTACCCTAAATCATCACTCTTGTACCTACATAATTAGACAACCATATAATTTTTCATTCCTACAAAGCATCCGTAGTTGCACTAGTTTCAGTGATCATAAGTAACTGATCATTTAAGGTAAGCAACAAATGGCACGGTCACTCATTGGATGGGTGACCAATTTCAAGTGGTTGCTGCGCTGTGGGTTCTGTTTGCTGTTTCAGCAGTAGTCGTAAGCTTAGTCAGAGGCATTCGGGTAGCTTAAAAACAACTGACAATCGGGTTGACCACAATACTCTCTCAGCACAACCCAAACCAGACCAGACCAGCGTGGTGGAATAAGGCCCAAAACCCTACCTTTAATCGTTTTTTAACTGCCCCTCGAAAAGGTTGCGAATGTTTGAAGTCTCAAATGAAAATGAGAGTGCAATAATTGCAAACAAATTATTTGTTTGCGACTGTCATGTAGAAGGACAAACAATCCTCAGTCTGTTCATGGTTCTATTGTGAGCCCGTAATATATGAAACCATTGTTTTCGAATATGATGATGTTTAGTGTGACGCATACAGACGCATATATTTAATTGGTGCACTAAATAAGGTTGAGGTTACATTTATCATGTAAGTACATGTATTAATAAGCAATTGTGCCATTTGGCTGGTATAGTATTTTAACTTTAACTGTAGTTAATGGACCAAGCCATTAATTTGCTATGTACATATATTTATGTGCTTACCTACATAGACGTGAACAGTCATCTACATAAAATGGGTCTGTCCGACACTCCAACTTGTAGATTCTGCAATGAAGAGGACGAAACGCCCATGCATATTCTCTGTGAATGTGAGGCCATCATTCACAGGAGAAACAGAATCTTGGACGGCTACAAATTAGCCCCCATAGATGTCAGGTCTCTCCCTCCCGGTAAAATCATCAGGTTTATAAAAGACCTGGGCCTGAAGAGTGAGATTTGACTCGGCAAGGGGAACCACAATAGATCTTTTAGGTCGCAGTGGCGAATGGGCACTGGTTGCCCTCCCCCTTTCTATAACTATATACATAGACGTATTTAGTTATTGTATGTAAGTACCTAAGTAAAATCTTATCAAGATAACATAATATGTATGCCTATTTATTATGCATAATAATATGCATAAATCGATAAACCTCATTGTTTTATCAAATGGGGTCAATGATTATTATAAATTTCTTAAATAAGTACCTACTTATAGTTACAGTTAAGTATCTAAATCTTAAAAAATATTTATGAAACTTTCAATAAATATGTAAGTATTTTGGTCAAATAAACATTATTAAATATATTTTAATAATATGTTAGGTCAGGTGGGTTAAACCGTAAGTATATTAATGGAACACAAACTGCGGGAAGAAAACTTTGAGATCATAAAATCATAACCAATGAACCGAATGTATATAATTTTGTTTTTTTTTATATATTTATCTTGCCCCGATGTTATACCTCCACCTGATCCTATTTGAATGATATTTATATTCATAACCGTTGCTATATCAAGAAAAGTGGAATGAAAAGTTACGTAATTAAATAATGCTAGTAAGTATTTAAAAATAAGCTTTGAAAATGACGCAAGTATTCTTCTGCTACTGAAGAAAGCATCAAGTGTTAAAAAAACTCGTTGCAATAATTCAATATCAATCAATCAATCATTCAATTAAGATTTCTTTGTAAAAACTTGCTCTCCCCATGTTGGCTTTATTTCCAAGGAACAAGTGGTGCGGTATGAAGCCGTCGGCTATTCATTCTTGATTGCAATTTGCAAACAAGTGTTCTTTGCTGAATGATCTTATCGGTGGTAGGCACTCACTGGATGCCTTGGTAACTGAACATACATTTAAAATGTGAAAATATTAATTAATTTTTAAATATTGTAACCTTACAGTTTATATGTCACACATTGTCAAATTTCAAATACAGAACGTAATTTGCGGATACGATTGAGTGCTTAAAAATAGCCCATTCTATGTTTGATAGCAATAAAAATCATCCTGGGGTTTAACATTTATTCTGTCTCTATCTACCTCAGGCTCAACGAGAGAGAGATGGCATAAACCCACAAAGGCGCCATGGACAACGTGATACAGGAATGCAGTCTCGATTGACTTTCCGCACACCTTATTTGGTCAGTCACCAGCCGGAGGTCGCTTACTGGAGGGTTATTCTCGCTTGACAAAAACCAAAGGGACGATTGTTTCATGCAATCGGTACGTAGGTCCTGTTCAAGTCTGCTTTATTTAACAACACTTATTTCACAAAAAATAAATGTGACGTGCTGTCGAAGGAGTCATCGTTCGGCTCAAGTCAAGTTTCGGCATCGTACGCAATGGACGCTTCGCATGCAGTATTCTTTGTATAGAAATTCAGATAACTGCATCCACTACATCGCCATTGCCGACGCCTTTTTTTGACGCTTACATAAAATTTATGAAAATCTGTTCGGTCCGATACGTTCACTACCGATCGGTGGATGCTTACCATAATACAACGAGATGACTGATGACTGCCTCTGTGGTCTAGTGGTAGAAGCTTCGCTTCATGACCCAGAGGTCCCGGGTTCGATTCCTGGGTGGGACCATCAATTTGTGTTTCTAAATTGTGGTTCTAAGTTTGGTTAGGACATAGAAGGCTGATCACCTGATGTCCGAAACAGTGAAACGATCCATGCTGTCGGATGGGCATGTAAAGCAGTCGGTCCTGCGCCTAGCTCTCTCCAGTCGTGTCGGTCAATCCGTCCCATTGGGCTCTGAGAGTGATGGAACAGAGAGTGCTCCTGTGTACTGCGCACACACTTGGGCACTATAATCTACTCCTGCGTAGATGGCTGATCTCAGTTGAGATTGGCCGCCGTGGTCGAAATTCGGCTAGGAGGACATTATTATTACAACGAGATAGTCGTGGCATAGACTATATAATACACTTATATTAGTCTATGGTCGTAATACACTTATATTAGCGCTCTAACATTTAGTTTTTCGTAAGCTAAAGTGAACCCCCTGTGGCCCAGTCACCGACGAGTCTCCTGACCCTGCCATAGCGGGAATACTTAATGTAAACAAAATTAGTTTGTATCGGAAACATCTTAAAGACGGCTTTGTTGTCTAATCCTTTAAGTACAGATACCGTATCACCAGTAAGCACCACCGACACATTAGCAATTAACAATCCAAAAGCAGCGTCGCCGTCGCTCCAAAAAAACTAACTGATGATGACTTGCTTATGAGTCTGAGAATAAGCATCGATGACAATAAAGTCTAAACTTTAAAATAACATTTGAGTAATTAATGGCTGCTGCGTTAAACACATACCGTTAAGTATATACTGTATAAAATGTGTACCTATAATGTCCTATATGGTCCCGATAAATTAATGTCAAGTGTCGCGTTGTTTACAAAATAGTATTTTCTTATATATCGTTCACAAGTGCAGTCAAACGATCTCGATTCCACCTTATGCCCTCATTTGAATCACAAATAATAAACACTACAGCGATTTACATACAAATGCAGACAAGTAAAAGCCAGTGTTAGCGTCGAATAGGCAATCATGTAAACAGTTTTATGTTGTACTTATATGTATGATTCGTTTTACGATCGTCAATGTCACAGTAGAGTCACTTTCATTGGCCACATTTAGATAAATGTTTGGACTCCTATTCACTACGGATTTGACCATAGACTTACCCCCTTAAGTTACAAGACGTTTTAACTAATAAACTGTTTTGTCCCTCTCCGACAAAGGACAATTTGTTCTTTGAAAGAGAGGGACAAAACAGTTTATTAGTTAAAACGTCTTGTAACTTTTCTATGAATAAGGGGGTAAGTCTATGGATTTGACAGCCACGTTCCATCTCTGATTCATATATTCACTAGAGCAATGAAAAAGTTCCACCTGCCATTGACGTTCTATATGTCACTGAAACTTTTTCATTGCTCGTGAGTGTACAACGTACAAATACTACACTAGCCTTTCAGTGTTACATTTTATATGTAAGTTTTCTGTACAGTAAAAATAAGAAGTAAAATAAACTTCTTCGAATTCCAACAAAAGAACTGTTAAGGTGAACCATCGTCGTATAATAACCTAATAATGGTAGTAAGCAGGCTGAGAGGCATTGCTGCGCGAAAGAGTTAATATAAACGCACAACTACTTAACAGATAATATTATGTTTGCACCAATTCATTTATTTATTCATAAACGTTTTCCATACTTGAAACAATTGAGAACTTTGAAATGTCTTACATGTTCCTACAAATAATCTGTTTCTATTTTATTTTCTTATTTAATCTTTAAACTTTCCTACCAACAAAAGAAAAGTTATAAAAGGCCTTATTCCTCGAAACGGTTTTCTATACCTATCGATTAAATAACGTATAATTACCTACCTATGGGTAACTCGAGTATTAATCTTACAAGAACACAGGCCAATGTTATTTTCCGAATCAGCAGTTAAGATACTGTCAGTCCCGCATCAGCATCACACGGCCGCCGGCCGGCATGCACGTCACTGGTCGTGCCCGCGCATAATAAAGACATAAATTTTGATTGGTTATGTTGGTATGTGTCTAGCTCACTAGCGCGGAGACAGCAATACGCAACGTAGCGAAACTTGTCTTATGTGAATGTATTGATAGTTCTAGGTAATTGCCCTTGAAATACCGGGATGGAAAGGAATGACATTGTTCTGGCGCCTTACTAGGTATATTTTTCATGCTGGGAAATCATAGATTTAAAGGCGTCTGATTTACTAAATGTACTTACAGATCAATGGTCACTCTAGCTAGATTCTTCATTTTCAGAGCTAAGATCTACTGTTAATACTTATTATGATCTTAGCAAAACCAATAGATTTAGACCCGATATAAGAACATAAAGTTCCGTTTTCAAAGGAAGCGAACAAATACGGAACCCTAAAAAACTACCAGTAGTTTCCATCATAGAAAATTCATAAATTATTCTTATTGGCTGCTTATTATTACGAGTGCATCGCAACTGAAGTGGCTAACAGCGTTACGAGCTGAAGCATTTTGCTGCTGAAAAGCAACCGGAAACTGAAAATTAAAATTCAAGCACAATAATGGAAATTATTTTGAATCATAATTGGTAATTTTGTGCTCACTATTATTTTCGCTTTCGACTCTAGTCCTTAATTTAAATGTAGGATGTGTTCTGTGGCAGATTTTGACTAATAAAGTAGAATGGCCATTTATCTATGGCGCCATGACCCTCCAGAGCAGCCATTGATGAAACATATTATACTGATGTGTAGCCCACGACTACAGTATATCCTGGTGTAAACTTTATTATTATGAGGCATGGGAGAACGAAGATATAGGTGCTGAAAGATCAAGTCTTTGTACTGAACCAGAACCTAATTATTATTAAGTATACTCGTACAAAATAAATAACAAAGCCAACTAACAAAGTTCTGTTTATCTATTAGTAGTGAACAAAGTTTCCTAACTCAAGGGATCATGTTCCTGAAATTTCTCAGACCAGATTTTTCATTATAATAAAGAAAGTTGAAAAAGTATACTTTTAAGTTTGAAACTTTAAATAACCTTAAGTTACGGACTCAAATAAGGGCGTTTGAGATTAATTGTAAAATGTATCTGGTTGCGTCATTAAAACTTAGCATAGACTTAGGTACATTTCGTTCGTACAAATAACTTAAAATAATTAGGTAAGTACTATTATTAACATTTTGACCAAAAAATCCACACATGCACACACACTATTGCACTATGGTATTGCTGCACTACACACGACTTTATCAATAAATTACCTGAAATTTCCATAAAAACATATATTGAATCGTTTTTTATCTGTTTTTTTTTAGTAGGTTGGTGACTAAAACTAAATTTGCTAGTGTTTTTCACCGTGAAAAAGCCTGTCAGATTACACTTATTTTTCCAAGGGGCAGTCAAAAAATGGAACCCTTAATTTTTAAAAGGTGAATTGAAAGATGTATTCTCGTATTAAAAACCGTCACTGATTACACTGATACCGCTATTTGTGAGTGAATTCCACCTTTGTGGAGTATAATACAGAGACATATCATGATCATAGTAAATTTATAAGGAATAGAATAATGCACAATAGGCGGCCTTATCACTGAGAGTAATCTCTTTCACTCTCGGAATTTTACTTTGATCAATGTCTACATAATTTTCTTTTGTAAGTGATTTCTATTTATTCTTTAAATTTATAATAAACATTTCAAATGCATAGTATATTCCTACCACATTTTAAATTCAAACGAGGAAAAGGAAGTCGTTATTTTTTCCTGAAGAACTTCTTGCTGAATGAACCTTTTGTAACTTAATTTCTACATTATAGTCTCTATTTACAAACGATTAGGTTTAATTTATTGGACAACTCGTGTAGAAAATGCATTCTTTTGAATTTAATAATGTTTGACATTTTGCTATACCAATTCATTTTTCTTCTACGTAAGTTTATATTCTATTTACACTAGCGTTAGCATGAGTCATTCATATCATGAACTCATCATGAATGAAAGTGATTCTATCATTGGAATGTTTGAATTTGACACCTTAGATAGACGTGAGCTATCTATAAGAAAACGAAAAGTAAGAAAATACATTTATTCAGAACTAGCTGGCTTAGCTTGAATATTGTGCGCTTGGTGAATATTGGTTTTACAATGCTTTGTGGACACTACTGAAATAATTTTAAGGTGTGGAAGCAACGTGGATTTGACTCCTAAGTTATTTTACAGGTCATATACCTACTCAGTATTGAGAAAATAGAAATATTATTAGAAATTAATATTAAAGATGGTTCTTAGTTGATGCGATTTAGATTGAAGTGAGAAATAAACGCCCATAAAGTATTTTTTTCTGGTGTGGACCAGAAAAAAATACTTTATGGGCGTTTATTTCTCACTTCAATCTAAAACAAACACTGAATAATATTATCGAGTTTGGTGGATCTAGTGTAGGTAACTCGATCCACCAAACTTGCCATATTTGGCACTCATGGCCAAAAATGTTGCGTAATCGTTGTATTTTGAGACATGACGATCTGATGGAAACTGATCATCATTATGAACCCACAAATTATATCCTCTGCTGTCTGTTTAGTCATCAATCTTCTCCTAATTGGGAGTTTTTAAATTGATTATTATGTTTTAATTCTGGTGATTTATAAATCGAATAAAGTGGGTATAAATGAAGTAGCTCTACCCACCAATCAAAACGATGGAACGTATATTATGCATTAGGATGTAATTAATGTCAAAGGCATTCAGAATTTTTAAAAAAACACAGAACATTTATATTGTCTGATGGTGATAGTCAAAGTGAGTTCGCGGTGAAGAAACCAACGTTAAAACTAATGTAGTAAAAAAAATGAGCTATATTATTAGGTATTATATATATTTTTTAAATTGAACTATTTATTTGAAGCAGAAAATATACAAACCTCTAAGAAAGTCTGGCCGCATGGAGTGGGGCCATTTTAAAGACAAACAGGTAAATCATGTTTTAATCATATTATGTTGAACTTTACTTTGCTTTTCGAATTTGTAAATACTTACTCCTTTTATAGCACAGAAAAATAAATTCTTTCAAGTCTTACAAAAATACTCGTAGGTTCCTCTTTCCTGTTATTGTTAGTGATGTTTTTGATTTATTTTATTTTGAAAAATCGTTCTCTGATTAAATTTACAATTCTAGGTTGTTTTTTAAATACTTATCCTAACTAATATTATAAATGCGAAAGTAACTGTGTCTGTCTGTCTTTCTGCTACACTTTCACGCCAAAACTACTGAACGGATTTGAATGAAATTTGAGAAAGAACATAGGCTACTTTTATCCCGGAATTCCCACGGGAAAACTTTTTAAGGCGAAGCAAAGCTCGCGGGAACAGCTATTTGTTTATAAAGCTACTTGGAATGGAGGGTACTTAGTTACGTAATTACGTATTATTTAAAAATATTATATATACCAGCTAGTGCTTGTGATAGTGTGAATCTATCAATTTAGGAAGCTTACTAATAGCCATTTAATCCGGTCTTCGACAGTTGCTTCCAGTTCACCTATTGGAGATAGGTAGTCTATTGGGGTTTAGGATTGGTTGGATTAGTATGCACAAAGCTTTCGGGATCGTCCGGCTAACGCACTGTAAGTGTCTTCAGATTATGGCCATATATGGCTTCACGACTTCTTGCTACCATAGCTTCACTCTATGTCCATTTGTCCAACTAGAAATTGGAAACTGGCTAGTCTAGCTATCCATGTGCAAAGTGTGACAAATGTATACTTGTCTGACTAATAATATGAGTTAATAAAAATGTAACAAATTCAATGAAAACCGCATCTACTTTTGTAGTAAAGCGCCAGGACCATGTTCATGGACCAGGGGTAGAACCTAATACCTAGAATGTAGATTTCAAGTTAAATTTCTTAGGTTTTTATGGCTGGACTATCCAATAATGCAAACGTAAACACTTCCCTAGACCGTCCCGTATTGACTATTCACAAGAACATACCAAGAGTCTTAGTTTGAGAGGATGCCTGCATATGGTAATGGAAACATCAACCCACGGGCACTGCCACTTCTCTGTAACAGTTATTTTAACTATTCATCGGGTATGGGCAGACTCTGTATAAACACTCATGCCTTGTAAATACAGGCTTGTATTACTTCAGGGTGAGCAAAGGTGCATTGTTAATGTGCTAGCTTTGTAATTGTATATGTCGCAGGCAACTGGTTAAATCTCCTTTTTGATTGAACCACTAGCCCGTTCATTGGATAGAGATACCGTCGATATAGACATAGAGATACCGTCCGGAGAACCACGATATCAATTATTATTTAGATCTTATAAGTATTTCTATAAATTAATAGGTCATATAAATAAATTATAATTTGTCTTTCTTTGAAAATTTGGATTAAATAGGTAAGAGTAAAAAAAAAGAAATTACTTAAATTATTTTGTAAGTTCTTGTGCTAGCGAAATCTCTTTGAGCGCCATCTCTTGATGAGTAGCTGAATTACACTTTAGGTTAGAAGTTTAGTGACATAAGAAAATAGTGATTTTATACCTATAGGTATTTGTGTATCACTAATTACGACTCAATTAAATTAATCATCTTTTTCGTGTTATTTAATATTTTTAATTTTAGTTTTTTTAGTGTTAATGATTGAACATAGATGGCGCTAAAAGTTATTGTACATGGGTCGGCCTGGTAGGTAGTTCCTTATTTTATATTTTCAGCCTAGGTGGCGTGAGTGGACTGATTCTAAAGTAACAGAAATTCATTAAGTACCCTTTTCTACAAAAATATTTATTATTCATTGATGGTGATGGAATTGTGATTTCAGGTATGGACATTTTTATTTCGAAAAAAAAATATTACCCGAATCACTCATACACGGCATGCAAATAACACTATTAGGTAAGCAAAGCATCTAATACGGCTAATAACAGTAGCTACCTAAATTAATATAATAAATAACAAAAAGAACAATACCCGTTAAATATGAACGACAAACATTGAATTTTCCTTTCTACTTTTTTAAGTAACTACGTAGTAATAAAATTATTATTTTTTCAACACTGATTGCTGACTGCTTGCAGTATGGATTTCTCAATGCCTCTTGTTTATAATAGCTCTTTATGCACTGCATATTTTATTTTTATGTTAGCTTAGACAAAACAATGCGTTGCGAAAGTGGTACATATGTAGGTACCTACTCCTACACCTTCATTTCGGAATTCATAATTATGTAGAACTTTTGTGTGATCTCTAACTAGAAATCAAATAGTTAATTATAAAGAACTCTATTATTGTTACTGCCTTCACTAAAGTTTATGTAGTTCTATAAAACTAACGAATCCACGTGTCGTTACCCTTAAATTTATGACGCAGCCTATTCTCTCCAAGGGTACCATGATTTACACCATTTGCTCGAATGACCGAGCTGTTTGCATGGTGATCACACACCCACGCGAATGGGATGACCCACCTACCCACTATGTCACCGATTGGACTTGATTCCTCACCCCCCGCGTCTTATCATAAACACGGGCAGTGAGGGGAACGTCCACGCACAGACGGGGGCCACATGTCACTGGTAATGTGCGACCCGGCGCCACCCCATACACCCATTTGCAGGTAACCTCAGCCGCGTCACTTCGCCGATTGGACAGGGCTCGTAAACCTTCACATCAAGACCAGAGACCACTAGTTTGCTACGTCCTGAAGCTTATACGCTCTTCGACAATATTGGAAAAGAAAAAAAAACATGGACACTTTAAGAATAGAGTTGGGAGTATTAATATGGAGGCACTGAGAAGAAACATTTTGAGAAAATATCAGCAATCGCTTAAGAGAAAACTCATTCGTATCAAGAAATACTATCAAACCAGCATGAAGAGGAGACGAGAGTCGGTAGCGACGGTGTATAAAAGAACAACTAAGTTTTTGACTTCTAACACGGCAAATTTGCTAAAGAAAACTATGCCAAACACGAAGAAGTATAGATTCCTGGAGAAAGCCATGGAACGAGCAGAACAAAATCGACATTTTAATATCAATAAACAATATGATTGTGCTGATGATGAAAAAGAAGATGAATATGAAGGAGATCAACTGGATTATTTTTTTGGTTTAAACAAAAAACAAACATTTTGGAGAGACCTTGAAGGAGAAGAACAGATAAGGAAAGATTATTACATCAATCATTGCGGTGTATCGGAAGAAGATTATGACCTGTTTTATAAAAAGATAAACTTCAAAAAGCCAACTTGTAGCGTACAGCCAAAATTAAAACAAGTGCCTTTTAAAATACACAAAAAGATGGGACGGAAAAATAGTTATTTTCGTAAAGATCATACAAATAACTTTTGGTGTGAAAAAACCGGTATCCTTAAAATGTTCATGACCAATCGCAAAGACAGTGAATACTCATCATCTGATAGTTATAGTGAATGTGAGCCTTCACAAAACGCTAGTGATTCTGAGCAGAAAAACTGCGATGACTTTGATTTACTTACTAATCATTTCAATCGATTACAAGTACATGGCTTGAGTGACTTTGATTTAGGGTCGCTCGAGGTTAGTTTAGTTAAATAAGATGGTGGGAGAGTTATTTGGTGTTGTAGTCATAAAATTAAAGGTTTTTGTTTGTTTGCAGGGTGTGCGGATCAAAGAGGTGTCGGAGGGAAGGCCGTGCGACAACTGCCCAGAACTTTGCCCTGGCTTCATTCCACATTCATGGAGGTATGTAGTTCTGTAATGTTCTATATTTTTCATCTACAATTTATTCATCAAAGTCATTAAATTACGCAGTGCACAATCCGGAAATCGTAAACAAAATGAGTTCCTAGAAAACGAATTCATTAACTTCTTAGCTAGACACAGAAATATACCTATATCACAAGGATAACATTGAAGCAACTGCTTAGTGCATACAAGCAAAGTGCATGTGACTCATACGACACAAAATTTAGCTGTTATTTATCTCAATATCGCCGAGATACTGGCATTATCTCCAGTCGTTATAGCGGGTCATTGATAGCTTATCAAACTGGACGGTGTTAAATTTCATTTGTTTGCTCACTCGCTCGTTAGTCGTTTAACATCAATAAACACGAACGTATAAAATTAAAAGTGAGGAAAACAAGTGAGCAGTAGTTAGCACCCAGAGGTCGTCGACGCAGGCGCATGACAAAACATTGCTGTTGCCATATTCAGTCAAGTTGCCGAGGCGAACAGTCGCCTGCCACTCGCTGACCTTCGTGACCCGTCGTGCGTGCAGCCAACATGTGCCTCTCTCTGAAGGAACTGGAGTGGGCAGACGTCTACAAGCGCATCGTTGGAGGCCAGAGCGAGCCGCAGTCAGTGATACATGAGAAGAAGTACCCGAAGTTTCCATCCAGAGAAAGGAACTTCGCTGTTCGGAGAAGAAAGAACAACAACAACAATGTCGTGCGCGTCAACAACTGTCAGACGTGCGCCCGAGCGTCGCAGGACGCGCGCCGATGACAACGGAGTATGTTCATTAAACGTGATGAGTTGAACGAGATGCCGTACTCGTTTCTATGAAAGCGTCAGCGTTAATGAAGTGACCTTACGGTGTGTTTGAAAGACTGCTGAGTGTTGAGTAATGGATGCCTACATTGTCAACGCGCGGTACTTGTAAAGTGATCGGTCGTGAACAACATTGTAGCCAAATTTGTTTAGACGACCTAGTTATTAGTGTTATTGTTATTACGAGACTATCTAGTAGTAAGTTACAAAATTTGTTTAAAATTTAAATAGTGAGTTAATAATACTTAACAACCAGGATGTTCAATGTTCATGTTTTAGACTTTAGACCTTCTGGCGATTTATTTGTGTATTTTGATGTGATTTTAGATATAGATTAAGAGATTAAAGCGCCTAAATACCGGTATAAAACTAATATTATCGTATATTGGTATCATTTCATTTCCCTCATATAATTTCAGTAGGTAGGTATTGAATTTAAAAAAAAAACTGTATTTTTTTACAGTTTTTTTTAAGTACTTACTTAAGTAAATAGGGATAGGGTACCGACGTGTACGACGACCTAATTTTGAAGATATAACATTTTACTGAAACATAGGACTTCATTTTTTTAATAAGTACAAACTGTATTCAATGAATTTGATCAAAGCAATCAAAGTTGATAAAAAGTTGTAAATTCTACTGGACCAACGTAAAATTAAAAATTAAGAACGAAATTCGAAGAGTATTTTGGCTTGTCATAAATTAAAATACATTTTGGAGATATATTTTTTTATATTAGGTTTGGCACAGCTAAATTAATATAATACATGTAAATATGTATAATTAATATAATGTTGCTTTGGGAGACGGCTACATATTTTTCTTATAACCTCATCAAAAGTACCTATATATACCTAATACCATCTAATAGCTTCCTACTTATCTATTATAATGATAATACGTAGGTACTTCACAATATAGCTCTATCTACAGACAATCTCAGAAACATTATACGATATGTGTATAAGCCTTCAAATCGAATTTCGAAGAATCATAAAATACTATGAATATTTCATCACAATACAAGAGATTTAGCGCCATCTAGCGGTGAGTAGTAAACGTAATAATTTATGCACCAACTTTTACTAAATATTTTTTTGCTTTATTTGTTTAATAAGAATAAAATATCGGTTTTATTTAATTACTGCCAATAATTACTACAGTTTATTTTGAAATAATTAAACTTAGTAATACTTTTACAACAGTTTTATAGAAAATTGTGCTTATCTACCTAGTCGTTAGATAATGCTCTATTTCTACCAAATGCTCAGTCATCTACTAATGAACAAGGACTAACTCCTAAAACCAACATTGATAATTGATAACCATGTCATGATAATATTATAGTGCGACCTAGATATGTCCCAAACAGTATGTAGGTATTAGTACATTTATGTAAATATGTCTTACTTCTTTAGAGATCTATTATGACTTACCTACCATAGAATTTCCAATTTATGGTTAACAAGCATTTGCAATACAATACTATAAATAGACTAGTTATTCATGCAATTTTATTCTCTAAAATAAGTACTAAAATGTAGAATTTTTACTTTCATACAGTGGAAACTGGCCTATTAATACAGTAAGTATAAAAAACATAGGTACCTAAGTACTTATAATATAAGTAGGTAAATAAATAACTACTTTTCTGTAAACGATGTTATTTAATCTATTTGTCATAAAACCATTTGGTATAAGTCCGTACCTATTAGGACCAAAGCTCTCACTAGATAATGGATAAAAGACTACCAACAGAAATAAATCCTATGAATGTATGTGTATGTACCCTTTAAGTAGCCTATAAAAATATGTACTCATATCTCATAATTTTAACTGCAAACATTTAAAAAAAGACTAACACCCCACTGTATAAAAGAAACAAGAAAATGTAGGTACCCGCTGTACCTACTAGGTATCTTATTTAGAAAAAACATCCTTATGTACTCAATTGGCGCAGTCAGTGCAAGGACCGCCACGGTCTCTGGGACCCTTTGACCCCCCTTGATCCCCCGGTCACTCTATAAGTATGTCGAAAACAATGATTTCAAAAGGAATATATATAGGCAGTAATATATATGTCAATGGTCGAAAAATTAAGTTTCGGAGACTCTATCTCGTTAGATTAAACGTGCTGCTACGACAGCTCTCGTTCTTTCTGTTTTCGTCAGTAAAGAGTATCCCTCCAGTCCCGTGTCCACTGAGAAGGATTACGGGCTGATGATGACGTACCTCCTAAATTAGATTATGGAACTTTTATCAATCTGGCTTATAGAGACTAGAGAGCAGATGAAAATAAACACCAGTGCCTATATCCATACTGGCAACACTGAAGGTAGAGCTCATGACATTGACTCACGATCCCTCGTTATCAGCACCGGTGAGCCATTAGGTACCAAGGCACACTCACTCCCATTTTGACATCACCGCGGCCGCTTTTACCACCTTCACACTACCTCCGGCCATTTGTAACCTGATAAGTCTTGGATTGGACTAGATTCACTTACCTAAGGGTTGCCAGTTCTGTTAAGTAGCTGTAGCGTGGCTTTATACGCAGAAATATATTGTGTTTACAACCCTACCTAATTGTTAGTGTTCCCTCAATAATATATTTAGGTCGCTGGTAATTTTGTAGACCATCGTGAAGTTCCTGATAATTTGGGTCTACCTACTTACTTAAATTTAGCTATGCTTTTAATGGTAGATAGAATAGATTTTGAAAGTAAAAAAAAATACTTACTTACCGTAATAAATAATACATTTACATAGCAACATCAGCAACCCTATGCCTGCACGTGAACATCAAACGGTAGTTTTATCAAAGTTATGACATGACAACCACAAACAATCGTTAAAAGACCCGTCCTTCAGAAGTTCAAGATCGGCTGGCCTTTAAAGATAAAACGGGATCATTTTCTACGGGGGGCCTGGATATATTGGTTTGTCTAAGGAAGGTTAATCCCCAAATCAGAGTCCGAGCGAAACCATGGAGGTAAACAAATGTCGGCAACCCGTTGATGCGCATTTGTCATTGGAGCGGCGGCCGGCGCGCGTGTCACCGCCGCCAGCGCGTTTGAATTCCGAACGATATTTCCCGCGTCTTTGCAAACTTTTTAAAACTATTCGGCCAGTTCTTTTTATTTTCTTAACAAATAGTTTTTGGCTAAAGTTTCCAGCCAGTTTGTGAGTGTTCATTTGTTTTATTCATGTAGTGGTTGTGGTTATTTGTAAACTTTAATTTAAATGTTTATTTCATAAAAGTGTGAAGGAAAGGAAGTGACGGCGAAATGACCGATAAGAGTTTTATGTTGCGAGTTTACTAACGAGTGTGTCATAAGTAGGTACCTACCTATACCTACCTACTACATTTTTATATTATTTAAATGCTTAGCCGAAATATTAATTGAAAAATGTTCAAGGATAAATAATGATTTTGAAGTTAATTCTGTACTTACCGGTGAGTCTTATCTCTTATCTTTGTTTATCATTATCAAACAAAAACATATTTTTAGCATTCTTCATTTATTATTATCATACTTGTGTTATGTGTGATTGTTAAATTGAAATATTCATTTCACAACTATCGGCACCTCGTTTATTTACTTACTTACTTGTCTTGTCCGCGAATTGAATAGCCTAGCAGTCTAGCTAAACTACTATTTCTAACAGTTACATTACATTCTAATGGTGGCTAACTAACGGCTAACCTTCATAGGCAGTTTATACACAGATGATTGAGATAGAGGTGCATTCAAAATCTAGTACTTACCTAGGTTCAATCAAACACTAGACGTCTAGGTAACCGATACTATCGATAAAGCACGTGCATCGTGCAGTTTATAGTAAATAATTTAAACGTAAGTAAGTCAGAGTCAGAGGTAACAATCTGTGCACACCGGATTATAGGTATTAAGGCCGCGTATACACTATTGATTAGTGCAAGTGACAAATAGAAGTAGGTACCTACCTACAATACTATAAGTGTGAACCCACCTTTAATAACATCGTATTTATTTACACACAGTAGACAGCTTATTCAGTTACCCTAATAACCCTAATCAAACAGCTTCGCAGGACTGTTACGATGGACGGGATATTTTAGGAAGCAATTAAACAATAATGAGATTGATAGATTATTAACTAATTAAAGTCGCATAGGTAGGTATTGTTGGCATTACAAATTACCTGTAAAAATGTAGGTAGGTATGTAGTAAAGTTATGTAGATGTATGTTGGAATGACGTAGACATACTAGACATACCTTCTAATTGTAAGCACTTATAATAATAGTATAGGTACAAATAGTATGAGTGTGGAGTATGACTAAACTTCATTCATAAATAATTAAGAGATACGCTATCATTATTATGAGTAAATACATGAATTTATAAATACACAATATACGGTACAGAACCACTGAAAGGATTTCGATCAAATGTATCCATATAGATATCTGATCAATAGTTGTACCTACCTAATATTATTATTAATTATATACTTAAGTATAAGTAAGAACTTAAGTTATAAATGTTAACTTAACTTACTTTAAAAATCATGTATTTCACATTTTTAAAGAATAATGCTTCGTCATAATGACTGATCTACCTCTTATAGAAGAAAAAGATTCTGTGAGTATCTACGGCTGTATTTCTTTTCCATCCTTTAAGTAGGTATAAGTATAATGATTCTTTCCAATTTCTACTAAGTACGTGACAAAAGCAAGAATGCCACAAAAGGAGTGCAGAAATGTTCTTTTATGCTCAACTCATTGTGAATCCTCATACCTAACATGCTTTTTAAAACAAAGCACCGTGAGTCCTCAGAATAAGGACTAACGTGAGTCACACTTTCACAAATGTAATGTCTGAGTCAAGTGCGTGTTTTGGTACAGCTACGAACGTTGAAGCAAACGCCAGCGCCACTGTTTGCCAAATAAACCGCTATAACAACAAATAGTCATTACAAATTCATCTTTAATTTCCGGAAATAAAATCCAATTTACAGTGCACAGTTAATCGCTGAATCGCTTCGGTCTAAATCTTCGGTAATCTTAAGGTACGCTGCAAGAGTTATTGCCCTATAAATAAATAGTAAGTACCTACGCCGCGTCGTTGTAGGAAAAATATAGTGTTCAACTGTTCACTGTTTTGTATCTATGGAGTAGTTTTTCCATTAACCGTCCGTATCATTCCATCCCATAGTAATTAAGTAAATATGTATTAATTACTTAAGAACATGTTTTATAAGTAGGTACCTACTTTACTAATGTCAGTATTCATTCAAATAGGTAAAATCAGTAGAGTGTGAATCTTTGGAAATATTAAGAAGACATTATTAAACAAAAATCTATAGAAAAGATCTCTGTCGAAATAAAAATTCTGTAAAATGGGATTTTGCGATTTAAATTTACTTATAAATACGATAATATTTTTTATACACAGTTTTAGATATTGTCTCATGTCTAAGTGGTCACTACAATACACTCACTGTTGGGCCAAGGCCCAAGATTCAGACAAGTATGAATTTTCATGATTCATTCATAATCATAATTAATTAGGAATTAATCTCGCAAATTAAAGTCTGATGCACGCAAGTACGACGACGCAGGCTCACATACATAAAATTCATACATAAATACAGTAAGTATAGAACTTTATCAATGATCTTCCCGAAGACAGGTCAAAGAACCTACTCGGTACATGACTGCATAAAACAATTCTACGTCTAAAGAGGTATTTATGCTGACCATCCTAACTAATATTATAAATGCGAAAGTAACTGTGTCTGTCTGTCTGTCTGTTACTCTTTCACGCCAAAACTACTGAACGGATTTGAATGAAATTTGGTATACATACGGTTTAGACCCTGGGAAAGAACATAGGCTACTTTTTATCCCGGAATTCCCACGGGAAAACTTTTTAAGGCGAAGCGAAGCGCGCGGGAACAGCTAGTTATTTATAAATGCGCTACACGTACAAACTATATGTCGTATCTACTTAGGTAATACTTAACTTGCAATTATTATTTTCTTCGTGACTAATACACAGTTACTAATAAACCTAAAGCTATAATTAAATACTATCATTTCACTGGGCATAAAATATGACAATTACAAATATGTCATTGTATAAATTATGCCATAATCTGAACCTCTTAGACTAATTGGCAGTATAGTATACAACTCATATTTCCTGCAGTCATTAGCGAGAACAAATGGCAAAACAATATTCATTAGTATTTCTGTAAGAATGTTTTGTTTACGGTAACAAGTCCGATGTTTTTCTTTGTACACTTTTGTGGTATTAGTTAGTCCACACGTTGTTTTGGTTTCGAGAAATGTTACAGCTCTCTGGCACTTTATAATAATTATTTTCTATAGGTATTTTGTTGTTTGCGTCGTTTGACATATTTTTTGCTTTTAGTGGTTTTGATTTTACTTACCTATATTTAATTTGGAAATGCAAGTACCTAGGTAGTTTAGTGAAGGAAAAATAATTGTGTGCGTAACTTTTTTAAAAGCTCTTAGATATAAGAAGGAAAAACTACAAACTTCTTTTAAAGTTCTTGACTTTGATGTCAGAGATAAATATCCTCTCAGACGTGCGAAGTCTATAAACTTGTCACTGGCCAGTTCGAATGAAAAAACGCAGAGATTTAAAATAAGAACAAGTGAAAAACTAAAAGTTTGAGGCCGTTAAATAAATGTCCATTCGCACTAATACAAATATTGACGAGTTATTGGTGGATTCCTTGTTATGATCAGACTGTGCTCATATAAATAATAAAGTTAACTTAATAATTAAATATTTACGGAATTTACTGTTATAAATAAAATAATTGCAAATCGAATACCTATCAGAAGTAAAAAAAAGAAGTTTCCTGAAATTCCACTTCAAAACCTTTGTTAGTGCTGAGATTTGTATATATATATATATATATATATATATATATATATATATATATATATTTATCACAGTTACCTCAGTAGGTCAACTGTAGGCATGTACCTAATACCTAGGTCTTTAGAGCTCAGAGAGCGTATAAGGTTTCTAGCGAGACCACCTAACTAGGTCATATTTAATGTATGTAGGAATCTCAGAGATAATTTAAGAAATTAAAAACTTCATGCTAAAAATGTTTATAAATAACGTATTTTGGCACATCAGAATTTATTAAACGTAGTAGGTATTGATGATGTTAGGTATTATTTGTTATCCTAACAGAAAATAAGATTTTAAGGGTTTAATAGCCGAATGGCAAATACCAAACCATAATGTATCTACCTTGCATACACGCTGATTTCGAAAAAGGTTTAAATAGTTTAACTTGAGACAGTTTGAGAGCCACAGCCATACGTGTAAAGCTTTTCACAACCACTACTTATTCCACTATTCCATAAACAGCGTTATTGCTTTAACCTCATTTAGAGCACATTTATTTTTATAGAATCGCATTGCTATTAAAATTTCCATTACATGCCTTGGACGAATCGAAGCCATTAGGGGGTTCGGAAGGTCTTATTTTTATTCGTATATCTGTCTAAAAGTAGGTGAACTCAATTTCTACCTCTACTTTAGTTTTATCTTCCTTAAATAGCTATATGTACTTATAATGCTGAAAGTTTGTATGTATTGTATATATCAAGAAATTAAAATGTCTTTTGTTTGTTTGGACGGATCCCGGCGCAAGGCTCATTGCTCGCATTAACAAAGTAATTGACTAAATTGAGACTTCCGACTTTTGTTGCCTTACTCCCGCCTCTATTATAGAAGTAAGTAGTATCATGCACATGGTATTAGATATTTAGAACTATTGTGTAACTGTAGTATAGAAAGTATGCATCTACTCACAGACTGATAAAATCAACTGTAAAATCTGTATGACTACTTAGTGAATTTTATACACTTTATAGTATGTAAATTATGTGTATGAATAGGTTACATTACACCTATGTATTTGGTCACTATAAATATTTAAGCGACTTGTAAGTTTGTTTAAATAAATTAGGCTCTACCACTAGGAGCAAATTAATCCGTATGGCAGTAACAATTAACAGGAAGGAAAACATTTGAATACTTACCTAATTAATTCCAACTTAACTAAGTACTTACATAAACCTACCGATTCATAGGAAACAACGATACTGACACATCACTAAACTCATTATCGGTCATTCCGCCAAGCGCTCCGAACGGCCAGTCGCATCGCGCTATGACCCTCGTCTGTGCCATAGACAAACTCAGTGACATAAAGAAGTTCCTGCAAAAAGTTTAAATGCCACCAACGGAAACCGTCACGGAAGGCATGCTTTGCCTGACGCGGCACGAGAACTGTCCCTGGGACCAGGCGCTTAAGTCCTCGGAGATCACCTGGTCTGGATTGCAGTTTGCGTGTCTGAAGATCCTGCATCTCTACTGCCGGGTGTTCGACCGGGAAGATGTCTTGGATATGGTTATTAGGTGAGTTTCTAGTTCTTCTTAGCTTGTCGGTAGCCAACACTAGAGCTAGACTAGGATTTGACACCGTGGTGACAGGAATGGCCAGTCAGATTAGTTGTCAGTCGTTGACTGCCCGGTGTGCGCTGGACTAATTGCTGCATTTCATACCAACCGGGAAGACTCATTTCGTGTTTAGTCCTGAATTTCTTGACAAACGCTACATATCCTAGGTCTGCCTGATGACTAGCTTTAACGGGTAAATGTACCTGTACTACAATGTTAGTGTTTACAGCAACTTTCCGCTAAAACAACAGAGCCCGTTGATGCCGCCCACGCCCAACCTTTCAATTTTACGAGCGCGGTCTTGATTTTTCCACAACACTCACCTATTTTTCTTAGGATGGCCACATTAAAACGATTTAGGGGCAATTCCAACAGCGGATATCGGCGGGTCATAACCCAGTAATGGATCTATTAATGAATGCCAGGATCGTTTACCGGACAACCAGTTGTTATTTTGAACTTTCCACGATGATGAATTTGTAAAAAGCTTACTGTCAACTGGATCAGTGGTATGATCTAAACGTGATATCAGAAGATAAATGCTTACAGTTTATTGATAATTTTGGAAATATCTTAATTGGACCTGGTGTTTTCTACCACATATTTACAAAAAACAACTGTTATCAGTATAGTTATATGGAATATATGTGAACATGCTGTGACCAACGTTGATGATGGATGATGTAATGAAAAAAGGCATCACTGCATTTCTTTCGATCTACTTCAAAGAGCAATTTCTCATCAATATCATATTCTTCCTATCATTATCATTGGACTAGACAAGACATGCACCGTTTCCATCCCAGACCGAAATAACGACGTGCATAAAATGGTCATCAGAAAGTAATGAATGGCATAAACGACCCTGTTTACCGAATTGATGGCGTTTGCGTAAAAATGTTGTCTTAGTTTTTATTACCTTAGGAAATAACGGCAGCTCAGTTTACACGGAGTAAAGGGCGACAAAAAAATAATAAAGTAACCATTTTTGTGTGAAGAAGTAAAGAGTGTTATTAGCGAAGTTTTTTTTCCTGCGATTTGCGAATGATTCTCTAATTTTCCTCCTACAATTTCAATGAGAATTTCAAGTTTCTATGCAATCTGAGCAGAACATCCCTATGGGCTTGGCAACACCATTAGATCATTTGGCTGGAGCCACGGGTCACACTTGTCCGATGCAGTGATTGGCTCCTATACCATACCATTTAGTTTTATTTATTTCTGTTGGCTCTAAAGGTTACAGGTTTCAGGAGGGTTACTCTATACTGACGGAAAACGAACGAAAGAGAGCTGTCGTGCAATCGGCATCATATGGGATCAAAACAACGACAATCAGCAGCGTTCTCGTAGAATGACCCCCCAGGTACTCGTAACTCCTTTTATTGCTGCTCGCCGTGAATCATTTAAAGACTACGGATTTTCAGATTTATTTCATGCGTTATTTTATTTATTACTTTAGAGTTTTATTGGTTCGTTTGAGTTGAGCATCGGCCAAAAACGGTTTCAAATCATTCTGCATGAAGAGTTCGTCTATGGGTCAGGTAAATATCCGTCACATCCGCTATAGGGAACTGAAATTTCAGGGTCTGCCAACTACAGATTCTATAAATACCTACATAAGTGGTGGTAGTATTCTATTATCGAATTAAGTATTTACAAACTCCACTAGAGTTATTCATTCAGTCATTTTCTAAAAGTGTTTGTACATATCATTGTTAAATTACTAAGCCTCTAAGATTCCATTCCATCCTAAGATGGTCCATCTGATAGAAACTGAAGATAGGAAAAGAGACAAACAGATATAATGAGACATTACGCGGTACACACGCAATTATGTTATGCAACAAACGATTTGCGAACTCAAAGGCTGTGCGAGATTTAGCACGTACCTATTAACAGCAGCATTTTTTATGTTCATAAGCTATTAACATGCTATAGAGAACTTCACTAACTAAAAAATCCTTCATCACTGTTCCAGCGTTCCATAGAGAAATATAAAAACACACGCACTCACGCCTTGTACTAATGTACTCCCTTGCGGGGTAGGCAGAGGTGCATTGCTGCACCCACTTTTCGCCAGAGTGTTATGTTAGTCCCAATGTAATAGGGGCCGGGCCTATTGCCATTTTACGGGCACATCCAAGACCTGAGAACAAATATCTGTGTTTAAACAAATATCTGCCCCAGCCGGGAATCGAACCCGGGACCATCGGCTCAGTAGTCAGGTCACTAACCACTACGCCATTCGGTCACGCCACCATACCCAAGAGAAATATAACTACTTACTTATTAATTACTTTAATTCCAAATCTACAGTTATTTTCTTTCGACTGAGCTGATTTTGTAAGACATTAACGTAAAGCCAGACATATTAACATAAACTTAGTTTCAGTAAAACTTTTCTAGTCTTGTGAACCGGGAATCGAACACGGGACCTTCGGCATGGCAGTCGGGGTCACGAACCGAGTAGACTCTACACCATTCGGTCGCCATTTATTTCAGATACATTCATCATGTTTATTTTTATTAGTTTTATCTTTCTAATACCAATGTCAGCTAAGTCAATATTGCCTTTGCTTTGGATGTTTGATCAATTTGGATCGGTTCCAAAATATTAATTAGCCCGAAAATAATACTATTAATATTTACATACTGGATTTATCACCTCGGCCACATCAAATGTATCCCACGTCATTCCGTCAATGCCTCCATTGTTTCGTAGATATTATTTACATAAACTTACATTATAATACACTCACGAGCAATGAAAAAGTTCCACTATCAAAATGCCGACTCTATAGTGGCCTCATTTTTATTTACCTACATCCAATTTATATTTTGAGCACAATCACAATATGTAAGTTTTAGTTGGGTATTGTGATGCGCTGTTAAATGCACTTCAATATTACAGACACCATAATTAAGCTAGCCTTTTCCGTTTAGGAGTCACTTGGTGCTATGTCTGACTGGAACTTTTTAATTGCTCGTGAGTATTTTAGTAATAATAATAATAATTATAATAATTTATTTATTTTTCAACCAACATGGATCAAAGTGTTAGTAATACATGTACAAGAACAATCACACGACTTAGACATCTATTGTTAGTATAAAAATAGGAACTAATAAACAAAACGTAATGATAAGTTGTGAATCCCTGAAATGATATTCGTTCCTAAATGTTTATTAACACTAGTAGGTACAGTTTTGTGAAGCCCAATCTTTAATTTAATTTTATACTACTAACATTTGAGACTCAAAACTTCGTTTTATTGAGGCAATTTAAATCTACCAATGTAGAGTAAGTAAAGTACGTACCTACCTAAATTTATTACCAAGACAAGGAAGAGATAGTTCAACTTAAAGTTAGGGCCCCTAGAAGTCAAATAAAGATATGTATGTAATGTTTAAACAATAATTATTAGACCTTAGACTTATATATTAGCCTGTTAAATAAATCAAAGTTGACTTCGAACTCAAAATATTTTCCCTTTTCACCGTCCAATCAAAACAGTAATAAATCTATTCCAGATTTATAGGCATTATATACCCCTCAGTGTTTCAGACTGTCAAGTAGTTAAATGCTTCGAATCTGTAAATAAATCCAGTAGATTTATTCATTTGCGTCTATTCGGCGAGTCAAGATAAATTAATTTTGAGCGAGCCAATCATTCTGGAATGACGCCAGTGCCCGTCGCTAGACATTCAAGTTCAACGGTGACAGTATTTAAAAATAAATTTACTTATTAATAACCTACTAATTAACACCAATGAAATTTTGCTTAGGTGTTTTATTTATATTTCTGACTTTGGTTCCGTTTAGCGCTGGCGTTAATTAGCCTGCCTCACCTGCCTGCCTTGACTTGAGTCTTTTACAAAACGTCGAAACTCGTCATAATATATTTAACCCTAATTAATGCAACTTACAAAGAGTATGAAGGAGCTTCTCAAATCATGATTTGTGTCAACTTACAAACTTTTTATCAGTTCTATGACGACGGGAGCTTTTTGAATAATATCAGCATTTCTCAATAGTTTTTATTTCAAATATTTAGTGCTTCCCGAGTTTATGATGAAAGCAGTCTAGCAAAATACTCAAAAATAGACCTTGGCAATAACAAATGTGACCTAATTTTCTTTAGTAAATCATGCACTAAAATATACTTTTTATGACGTCGTTATCGCAATAAGTACTCCTGACAAATTGTTTTATGTTTGCTTGACAGAGAAATTAAGTGCCCCTATTCCGTGTAAAAGTGTGTGGATGGGCATGGTGGTGCTACTGCAATATGATAACGATAACAAAAACTGTTATGTGAAGAGGATATGCATACTTACATACATAAAGCGCGTAGGTTCGGTTAAATTTAAGTTATAAATTTATCTAAGGAGATGAATAATTAGGCTGAATACGAGTTATAAAGTCGAAAAAAGGAAAATAGATGTTGAACGTGCGTATTTGTATGAACTTTGGGTGTGATGTAACTTTAACAACTTAAAAAAATACTTTTGTGCATAGCAACAATTCTTTCAGACACTGAATTATTTAACAAGAACTACAAATTCCGTATTATTTATTAAGTATCTATTGTTTTAGTTTTTTTATATGGAAGCAGATAAATACCTGAGTAAGTACTTACTTATTTGTTTTTTTTATAGCATTCTTTGTAAATTTATCTAATGTAGGTATAATAATCTAATAATAGATTATAATCTTACAAAAGTAATGACGATTTAAACTTTGAGATTAATAAAAAAACAAATTCATAGAACGTATCATTGTAAATTTACAACAAGGTTAAAATTGACTTTGAAACACACGAGTTTCAACTCTTTACGTCTGTGAAAAAGTAGAAATTCGTATATCACAAAGTCAATTTTAAACTAATGGGAGGTTTTCAACAATTTATTGTTCAATACCCACTTCGACCACCATTACCATAGTCAGCAAATAGCTTCCTTGAGAGATCGTTTCGTTCACCTTAGATGTAGGTATCATTAGACTATGAATACGGGCACCAGCACGTTTACATGAATTATTTTTACTGAATGAAAATCTGCATATTTTTGCATAGATACATATAATATTGTTGTCTACTATGGTTTAACCTTATAGCATGTGCCTTATTAGATAATACAAGTGTCATTCGGTCATCCCATTGTTGAGGAATGTCGTCGTGATAGGTCAACGCGGCTACGAGTGACATTGGATAATATGGCGGCTTCCCCACCCACCACTTTAGTAAAAGGGTTCTTAGGTTGCGAGGCATTTTAGTTGATATGAGATGATAATAGAAATAGACAAAAGGTCACTCAACACATCTGTTTTGGTTTCATTCGGGATTTCCTTTCTATGTGGTTGTCTGGGAGAGATTACTTGTAGTAATAAGGCCGCCGATTGTACTATTTACACTATATACATTTTATTTCTATGTTTGTGAAACTGTTTCTGTTTGTGTGCAATAAAGAGTATTTTATCTTTATCTTTAACAAGATTTTCTCCTGACTCAACGCGTGTTTTGAAACTATACAAGGCCAGAACGCACCCATAGCGTACTAGCACTGTATACTTTGAAGTGAAAAAAAATATTATTTGACTTGAAAATATACACGATTTGTGCGTACTAATTGCGTATACTTTCAAGTTGGGATTTACTAAATCGTTCTTGAAAATATACATTGCTATTACGCACATTGCTTGATTGGCGTACTTGTCGCATATAATTTATACCTACATGCTGATTCTGATTTACTTAACTATTTTGGTAAATGTACATGACTACAATTTACTTGTTCTGCCTATCATACCTATAGAATGTTAATAAATAAAGATGAACAAGCTCTAATTTGATTGATAAATTGATATAATTCATAAAGATAATACTAATATCTTATTATTTATATGAATTAAGAGTAATACCTACTACGCTCAGGAGAAATGAAAAAGTTCCAGTGACGATAGCTCCTGAACGAAAAAGACTAGCTTATTAAAGAAGGTACATTTAACAGCGCATCAAAATATTATAACCAACTTTTTTTTTCTTTTACCTCTAGTGTCCCACTGCTGGACAAAGGTCTCTTCTTGAACATTCCACTTATCCCTTTCCTTGGCCTGCTAAAAATAACCAACTAGAACCAAATAACCAACTAAAAACGTAAATTTTTATCAAATTCTAAATTAAATGCAATTTGGACTTATTGGTTGCTTGTGATTGTAGTGTAGACCTATTAGAGACATATTTTTCATCATGTTTTGGGGAGCCTACCCTATCTATCTATGGGTATTAAATATAAAAACCTAATACCTGGTAACTAATCACGTATAGTTTCAAGTGCTCGCATTGCCGCTTGGCTCTTGAAAATATACACGATTAGTACGCATTGGTAACTGCTGCAGTATATTTTCAAGCCATAATTTTGGCCCAACTTACTTGAAAATATACGCGATTAGTGCGTAATGGCCTTGTATACTTTCAAGTAAATCATGGGACCATTTTAATTTGAAACTATACGTGAGCAGTCCCAACCTCTGCGTTCTGTACCCGTATCATGAAAATTCGAGCTAACGAATAGAATCGAATTCGAGTGCGACTATTGTCAACTTGACAGCACTTTCGAACACTTTTTACCTTTCGAATGAGTTTCGAAAAGAATGACCACAGAGTACATGATATTATTCTGACAATGACCTATGGAATGATAGCTGTCAAACTTTCGCAAATCTGTACACCGCAATACACCGCCATTTTGTTGTTGACAGGTTGACAGCACTTTCGAATAGACTATCGAATAGAATGTGCTGCGTTTTTTCCGGATCGCCCTACAGGCCTTGTATAGTTTCAAAACACGCTGACTCAACATAGTTTGACAAAGCAAAAACATTAAGAAGAGGACACAATCTGAAATGTAAGTTAAGGCTAGACTCTATACCTATGTACATATTAATTATATAAGTAGGTTCTTACTTAGGTTCTAGTTAGATTATTTGGTAATTACGGATCATAAACTTTAAGTTATGTCCAACCAGTGAGCAGCTTTTTTCAGTCTTGTTGAAATTATCTTTGCCTCTTCTTCTGAAATAAAATAACTATAGGTTCTACAAATATTGTTAACTACGTTAATTTCAGTCAGACGTGCCATTATTTAACGTTACTGTCGTCAAGATTATTCCATCAGCTACATCCCGCCACTTTACTGCCAATGAATTGCCACATGAATATCTTGAATGATCGAGATTCGTGACCCCACGCGGGGCATTGTACAGACAACATCTTAGATTAGAAATATTCGAACAAGATGGTGGGTCACATACAAAAACAAAACAAAAAACTGTCTGCATTTTGTTTAATGACAATCACTGTACCAATGTACGAACTTGGCCAGCGTGGTGGACTAGGCCCTTCATTGGAAGGAGACCCGTGCCCCAGCAGTGGGGACGTAATGGGTCGTGATGATGACTGTACCAATGAATAGAGTCATAAATCTTTAACTGATACTTATAATTTAAAATAAGAGCTCAGTGTCTACCAATGGCGTGTTATTTGACGAGACGTTCATTTTGCTCTCACTCCATCTAGTTCGTATTAAAATCGATGGATAAAATACAATGACGATGATTATGATCGTCAGTAAGACATAGGAATGTGAGCTTTGATGCATAGGTAATAAGAGTTTGGTGCGCTGTAGTAAGAACACGACAAAATATTATTAGCATATCAATATGAAGACTTTAGTTGCTACAGGGATGGATTTCAGGGAAAGTAAAATAAGGGATTTTGGAAGAAGTTATAAATAGTTATTTGTACTTCCTTACCTACTAAAGATCTACAATGCTACATCTTACAGGTAAGGAATACTAAAGTGAAGGCAGGCTTAAAACTGAACTTTGGTGTTTTGATTAAAAAATGACCACTTATACATGTTTTTTTCTAGCCTGATAAGTTGATGACATACCTAGCTTGATTTACTGCAATAACCAAAATATTATTACTGTATATCATTGGCAGGTACTTACAGTCCACCTATAAAGTCCTGACATGTACCGGTCCTTAAAGAGTGCGATTTTGCAAAGACCTTTTATCATTATCAGTTATTTAAATACGGTAACAATTATTTAATTTCCCCTTCCGTTTTCAGGACTTTATAGTTTCACTGTAAATTCATTACATCTCTGTGCTACTTACTTAGCTTCGTGGAGCGTGTTAGTAAGATCATTGTCTTATCCTTCTCTATAGCAACCAGCCTTTTATGCATGTAGGTAGGTACTAGAAAATACATTTGTTCCAACCGACATTGCCATGTGGTCACTTTTTCATTGGTCGCGGGTTGATAATGCGTTTTCAGGACCTATTTAAAAAAAAATATTCATGATTTTATATTACGATAATTAATTAATTAATATTCATATTGCAGCTTAGTTAAAGTATAACCAAGACTGTAGGCAATTAACTCTATACCTATACAGTTAAGAAACTCTATATAATTCCATAAATTATGTAGTTTAATTATATTCCGGACTACCTATGAGCTATGGGACATTGTTATGTTGACCTATGTAGGTATACTTAAAATAATACAGCTGCGTTAGTTTTCTCTGTAGCTTATGTCATGTACATATTATGTAATGTATGACCAAACTAACAATGCTTAATAAGCATTACATACTTTATCTATTCACTCGGTCACGACCGAGTCACCATTTACGATGTAAATGTAACCTTATTTAACTATTTCTGTCGTATCCATTATTATGCATTATATTTATAAGCTAGTTACATGGTAAACCAGTTTTTTGTGTTTGTGTAGCCTCATTAGTCATTAGACTATCTAGAAAAATGCTATGCTATTAACTGCAGATATGGGATGTCCACGACTTTAGAATAGAATATAGATACTAACCCCCTTATTCATAGAGAAGTTACAAAACGTTTTAACTAATAAACTGTTTTGTCCCTCTCCGACAAAGAACAATTTGTTCTTTGACAGAAAGGGACAAAACAGTTTATTAGTTAAAACGTATTGTAACTTTTCTATGAATAAGGGGGTTAATGTAAACCTCAGGAGACCCATGATAGGGCTCAAACAAAGCAGCAGTTTGCAGCCGTATAAATCTGAAAGTTGTGAATTTTTGGTCTCTGGGTCTTCAGAATTTAAGACATGGAAAAAATACTTAGCTGAAAACCCGATTTTTTATCGACCAAAAATTTTTACCTGTGAGTATATAGATAGGTCGGGATTCATTGGAAGATCCTAAGAACATTAACACTTAACATGTTATATTAACACGAATCTGTCCCGTTTTAAATATTTATTACTAGTACGACGGCACGATACGCTTCAGGCACGTGAGGAATGGATGAGTAAGAATTTTCTCTTCTTCTAATGGGACCATTAAATGCTCTTAAATAAAGGTCCACCACCCTACATAATACCTATACAAACATAATAGATTATCAGAATACAAAATAGACGGATTGCCTAAAAAACGCTTTTAACACATATACATACAGTGTAATAGGGTCACTATACTTAGCTAGTCAAGGGTTTGTCGCCGCTCCGCCGTGGTAGGATTAGCCTTTCAGATTAGCGTGTGCCGCTGACTGCTCAGGGTGCGCCGGAAGCCTCCTATATCATATACACCACCCTTCGTTAATAAATAGCAACATGTATTAGGTATATACATTATATTCCACAAACCACCACAAAACCATATATATGTACGTCTACGTTACTCGTGGAAACTCTTTTTTCATACATATCATTAATAATTTACCACCTAACCCACACGTCTCTTGTCTCCAAAAAGACCTTCGTTACTAAAATGGCCACACATCATTTTTCTCCCTCCACCCACCCAACCCTTACTCTCTGGTCTGCAGGAAGACCTGCAAGTCATGCAAGTTTCTTCCATGTGTGTGTGTGTATAGAAATAAAGAATATCTATCTAACCGTTCGCCTCTCTTGTCTCCAGGAAGACTTGCAAGTCATGCTATTTATTCCATGTACTGAAGAGATTAAGAATATCTAATCCTTCTAACCTAACCTTCTCTTATCACCAGAAAAACCTGCAAGTCATGCGGCTGCGAGCGTCTCCAGCACGCGGTGTACCACGAGGAGCTGGCGAGCGTGCGCGACCGGCTCGGGCTGCGGGAGGGCGCGCGCCCCGCCGCCCACCACGCCTACGACTGGGCGCCGGCCGGGCTTACTGCTAAACAGGTGAGCTGGTTGGATTATTTTGCCAGCTAGAGCATGGAAGCAAGATGCTGACTTCAAGACAAAAGTGTGAAAAAAGTATGCCTCTCGAAGCCGCGCGATGTATAAGTGTCAGGGAGTTAGCATCAGCTTGATCTTTTCATTCTATTATTTCATTGAAGGATATAATAATATTAATAATACTATGTAGATTATTGTAGACACTAACATAATCTTCATTAATTCTTAAAAATCACTATTTGAATAAGTAGGTCCCGCAAGAATTAAAGAATTTGTACCTAAATAAAAATCTGACTGAAACCTAGAAAACAAGGTAGACGAACCTTCGTTATTTCTGAGACATCTAGAGTAATTGGCTTGTTACGAAAATAATAAACCACAAATATATTTTATATCTATTCCAGACGGAGTTATATTGGTCATCATTAGGAGAGCGAGCGCCCACGGTGCCGGGCGCTAGTGGCGCCGCCGCGTGGCGGGCGTGGAGAACTAGAGCTCTGGCTTCACAACTACCCAGACAAGACCTCTCGCTAGCTCATTGCAACCACCTAGAAGATAAGCATCGCCAACAATACGAAGACTTCGTATCTGCTCGGAATGAAATAGCACTTGATATAGGTAAACTATTTTTTTAAAGATTTTATATGTTTTCACTGCCACCAAGCGGTGAGTAGTTGAACTAATATTTTTTTATCATTCTGCAGGAGAGGCAAGGCAACATCACGATGCTTCAACAGAATGCCTAGGCTGTAATAAGTTAATTAGAACTGGAAACATCGCTGTCCTAGCACCACGGTTAGGAGATGATGTAAGTAATTATTGTAGACTTTGGTTTTCTCTATTTTACTTTTAACGCCATCTGTGGTCTAAATAACGAACTGACTCATTTTGTCTATTTAACTTTTAACGCCATCTGTGGTCTAAATAATAAACTAATAGTTTAAACTACTCCTCACTAGATGACAGTAAAAATGATTTAGAAATTTTAAGATAGATGGCTCTGTTGATTTTAGTATTGCTATCCAATACTAGATGGTGTTACTAATGTAAACCTAAACTGAAGATCATAAAAAAATGTTTCAGGCTCTATTCCATCCAGCATGCTTTTCATGCAGTGAATGCTGTGAACTTCTAGTCGAGCTTGCGTATTGCGCGTTTGATGGGCGACTCTACTGCGCGCGGCATTACGCCGAGCGCCTAAAGCCGAGATGTTACGCTTGCGATGAGGTAAGCGAAGATGTTTTACTTATTAAAAAAATATATCAAACTAAGTAGTACCTAACTGAAAAATATCAGTAGATTATGTACTTATCCTTACTTATCGGGGACAATAATGTTTTACCGTAAAGAGAAGACATTTTTTACAAGTACTAACGTTTAACATATAAGTGTAAGTACTAAGTAGGTACATAATATGAAACTAAAAAGTCAGCAATGATTGCCACTCGGTCGATTTAGAATGAAATCGCAGCCATCCCAAATGGTACAAAACATACAATGGTTTATTCCTGGATGAGATTTGAATACCGGTGGTGTGACATTTAGCAGACATAACCCAGTAATAGGAACCTGCATACATATTGACGTGCGGGGATCTAATTCTTTGCCATTGGACTCGAACATGGCTAACCATTTTCTTATACAGGTGTAAATTTGACACTCGAACATACCAAAGTTACATTTACATACTTACTTATATTTTATCTAACTGGCTAGTCTGTGATGATGATCAATCGGTTCTTATTTTAACTGGCCACGTCAAACTGCCCCACAATGTAGGCCAGTTATAATATATGAAGCATAAACATAATTGCTACATACACTTTGTGACGTACAGACATACATTCGTATCTACCGGCGATGTTATTAATGCCAAACAGTTGGTAGACTTTCGAGCATCCATTGATGTACGAAGGGATAGTCCACTGTAAAAGATAATAGGTATTCTACATGTCATTGTAATTTTTTACTAAATCTGTGGCTGACAGATAACAATGATTATGATATAATGTTAAAACCACAAATGACCTACCTACTCAACACTGACTTCTCCTACATATGTTTATGTATAAGCCCAGCAGGATATGAGTTCGGGAACATTATTTTCATTGGAACCCGCCGCCTATTGACACAGTTGTTGAAGTTTAGTTTTAATACTACGTCGCGGTAACTGTAGATGTTCGCGGTGTCATAATGTCTATTAGTACGAGTTGTGTGATGTGGTTTCCGCCGCTCGTCGCCGCAAACTATTTGGTTCAAGTTACAAGATATATACCTAGCTAGCCTGCAGGTGCAGATTTATCCAATTGTACTTTTATCTAGTAAGTTAATTATTTTTTCTGGGAGAAACAATCAAATTGTTCACAAGTTTTTAAAAGTCGCAGAATAAGATTATTTGCAACACCCTCTACAATTTAATCCATTATTATATAGGTAGGTAGGTATATCAGTTTATTTTATAGCTTTTTTTTCGTTCTCGGCCTAAAGATAACCGAGTAACGCCCTTTCTAGATATTCTGCGGTCTAGGCATTGGATTAAGATTTAGCTATCCTACACCTCAGCAAAATGTACGCAATACCAGCATGATCGACTTATGTTTTGAATTATCTATACGGATTATTAATCGCACAAGATTATAATTTACATGTGCAACCTACATTTCAAACGGCTGATCCTCTTGCAATCAATTAGGGTACGAAAATAACCGAAGACTGGCGAAATTAATAAACGTATTGCACCTTATTTTTTGTCGATACAACAAGCTACTTCCAGCGTCACAATTTTTTTCTTTCCTGTGAGATTGATTCATATTTTCTAGTGAACTGGGTGGTCATCGTTTTCCCAAATCAATATTATATCCTAAATATATACCTACCTAGCTATAGAGAGTGTCGCAAAAGTGGTATAGTAAGCCGTGGTATATTCGGCAATAACTTTAGTAATTTTTTTCTATTTTCACGTGACTGAAATCGATTTTACAGCTATTGCCGTTGACGGAACTGAAGAGCGACCGGAGAATGTCAGCTATGATCGACACGGCTCTCAATCTACTAAATTGTGATCGATCTCTTTGAAGTGTGGTCGCCCAACTCAGTTTATAGGCACAGCTACCCGCCGTAATAAATATAATTGACGCACACACATGCGACGTCGAACCGTCCTCGGTCGCCTAGTTGGAACTCAAACCTGTTCCGGCATCTAAACGGTGCACTCCAGTCCTTGATTATAAAAAAAATTAAAGGTTTTAAAACGAAAAAGTTCGAATATCGCGCGCATAAAATTTTCTTGTGAAAAAAGTGTTGGAAGTTGGAAACGAGCGGGAAATAAAGTTTTCGTGAGTGTTTTGTTTTTTCTCGGGTGTGTAGTGTTCATTTAAATTTACCTACCCATGTTAATTAATGGTACTATAAGAAAAAAAGGTTATCCTTTACAGACACTAAAAATTTAATGATATCCCTTATTACTTTCATTTGGTATTAGACACGTAATGCAATTTATAATTTAAAATAAGTAAATTTTATTACTATGAGTTATGAGTCATGGTAAAAAACTTTTATAATTTTTGGAAACATTATTGTTATGGGAAAATCGTCAATTAACTGGTAAGCTTATTTAAAATTAGCGCGGAAAAATGACATCGGCATCACAAGTGATACCGCTATCTGACGCTAGATGGCAATACTATTTTTCAAATGCTGAATGCTTTCAAACACAAGATAGGTTAATAAAACAATGTTGATTACTCTACCGTCATTTTAAATATAATTAAATCTACGATATTTGCAGGTATAATATACCCAAAAAAATATATTGTTAGGTTCCATGAAATTAGTTAAGTTTTGTAACCAACCCTGAAAACCTTGTGTCACTTCTATGGTACCCAAAAAACAGTAAAGAATTAATTACCTTCAATACACAACCATGAAGATCTTGATTTAGTGATGATTTCGATCTTTGAAACGAATAGATCTAGAGCTTAAGTTTGTCTTAAATTGTTGGTAATGTATGTAGTTGCATGTTGTTGTTGTCACAACAAACATACCTACTGAAAACGCTTCGTTAAAGGCATATTAAAAAACTGAAACAAGAGCCGAAACTTTATAGTTATAAGCTGCCTACCATAGGTGTCCAGGGCACAAGGTTTTCAGGGAATCGGCTTTCAGAATAAACTACTCTCAGAGAACCATGCGTTTTTGCAATGTTATTTTAGCATCTATGATTGCCGCACTAAACGGGAACGGGTGATAAGTAAAAAGTTGAAGTTTTAAAATGAAACTCTAATATAAATTCCCAAAAAAGAATGGAAATTAAACATTAGTAACCCTGCCTTCGGAAAGTTCCCTGAAAAAAGCTCCAAAAATATGACTATACGATGCTGACTCAAAATTTTATTAAGTATACATTTGTTTTATGTAACTATGAAGGTAATAATAAAGCAACTAAACATATTTTTGCAAAAAAGAACAACATTTTTATTCGTATATTTTATGTCTGTAGCTACGTGTCACCAACGTAAAAATAATAGTCTACTCGACAGCTTTCGGGAAAATACTCGCGCGAAAAGTGGGAGAGCGTTATGCAAAACAACAGATGATTCTGCTAAATGCGTACGGGTCAATAACTCCTACACCGGATGAAGAGTGTGCTCACATTATTTTATATCTTAGCATGAATTACAAAGTAATGTATGATCTTGACAGTTATTAATCTAGATGGGTATTACATGCAATACTTATGTAAGAATATGATTTATTATGATTGAAATCGGCTTGAAACGTTTCGTTGCTTTATATTTTTATTTTTTTCAGCCTATTTCATCTTAAAGATGATAAAATACATAGCTGTGCTCACGACTGTAATCCCCGAAGGGGTAGTCAGAGGTGACAAGCAAGCGAGTCACCCGCTTTTCACTGTAGGTACATTTGTATACTCACGTGATAGGTTGCGAGCTGTATCGCCGTTTTTGGATGAGTGATAAAAGACTGTTGTTGGAAAACTGTTCGACGTACCGTGGTATTATATCTAACACATTAGGCATAGATACCTATATCTAATTAAACATGTAGGATGTCCTTAAAAACGCAAAACCCCAAAATCATCAACTTTTTTACGTTTAAAAACGCAATATTTTCCACCGAACATCTCTCTCGCAAATTCCTTAAAAAAGCGCAGCCAACTTTCGAAAAACAAAATTTACGTTCAAAAACAGCATCACTTTCCACCGAACATCGCTTTCCCGAGTTTCCGAACGCAGCTCCGTTGTCCCCGTCTGGCATGCCGCGTCCCTCGTGCGCACGGCCCTCGCGTGACGTCACCCGGTGTCGAGTTTCCCGCCTCCCGCCCGCCCAACGCTAAACTCGGACGCAAACTTTCACTATCCCCGAGTTACAGGAGCGACCTTGACAATTGAATGCGACTATTTTCGGAATGTGCAGTTAACTGGCTTGCAGTTAACTGATTGGATTGTCTTTGTTGCATCGTCGCTAAATATCATAATGGAGTTAGTGATAGGTACTTATACAAATAATGGTATAACCGCAGATAAATAGTAAAATAAAGTCTTTGATCCAACAATCACTGAGGTTATGTTTTTATTTACCTTTATGGACAACTTTGGACTCGGTTTGTCAGTAGATATTGAAACCAGTGGCGGATTAACCTATAAGCACGACAAGCACGTGCTTGGGGCCCCGGGCCTCCAGGGGCCCCCATCCTCTGCTGCTGTTAAATTTTATACCTACATTTTATTCATCCACAATATGTCCGATGTAATGAGTTTGCTCTGATTAAAGGGCCTACCACACGCGTAAGTATCACCACAGTTTTTCCTGCGCAGGCCGGCTTAAACACGGAATACCGTGCGTATGGTTGCTAAAGGGCCTACCACACGCGTAAGTATCACCACAGTTTTGCCTGCGCAGGCCGGCTTAAACACGGAATACCGTGCGTGTGGTTGCTAAAGGGCCTACCACACGCGTAAGTATCACCACAGTTTTGCCTGCGCAGGCCGGCTTAAACACGGAATACCGTGCGTGTGATTGCTAAAGGGCCTACCACACGCGTAGTATCACCACACGATACCCAATTTCGAACTAATATTTATAGTGACCTGTAATTCCCGACGATTTGGTCATAAACTATAGGCACTATACCTTCAGTCAGACGGCAGTCTGACATCAGGGATCCATGGAGCAGTTGATCTAGGCGCTGCAGCGTATAGCCACAGTACTCACAAGGAGAGTCGCCTCGGGGTGTTGAGACCCCTCCCTGATGTCCTGACAGGTGCCGGAGCTGTTGATGGCACGCTCACTTCCCGAAACTGACGTGCTCCGTGACTCTTTCGCACCATCGACAAGCTACCGGGCAGACGAACGTTTTCCCCCCTGTAGCTAACCACGCGCCACTACGAATCCATACCCAAGTCCGGATCCACTAGCAAGCTAGTGGAGGGCTCGAGATCCGGACGCCCGTAGTACCCTGGTCCAAACAGCCGGACTCTTAATTCCGGCTGCGCAACCCCGCACACCTCGGGTCCTGGTGGCGGGTGATCACCATTATCACCACAGTATTAACTGCACAGGCCGGCTTGTACTGTAGGTACATGGAATACTGTGCGAATCGGTGGTAAAACTGTATACCGCGCTAACCCCGCCGAGTTTTGGGTATAGCAGGCAACTAGACTTTTTTCTAGTGAAAAAATTCTAGTTGTTTGCAATCATTGAAAATATACCAGTAGAAGAAATAGTTCCTCATTGGGAATCATTGTTTCCAGTTTCCACGTCGACGAATTTGACAATAATATAATAATAATAAAAAACATTGATAGTGGTTTTATGAAGTCGGGTTTTTTTTTAAAATTATTATTATTTTATTTTATTGTTTTTATACAAATACAATACAAACACTCACACCTTGTACTAATGTACTCCCTTGCGGGGTAGGCAGAGGTGCATTGCTGCACCCACTTTTCGCCATTTATTGTTTTTAGTTTATTTTCAATAATAATTGTCAATCAAAAGTAAGATGCAAATGATACCAATAAGTCCTACTAGTCAATACGAATCATTCAAGCGTAAACACGAGGTAGTTGCTATATACCGTTGAGGAGTTCCCTTGACTGCCTTCCGTTTCCATCACCAGATCAGCTCAAGGTCACCATCATATTTTTTTGTTATAATAACTACCTATATTTACGTTCTTTTCATTAGAATCGGTTGATAAAGTGCCCAAAATGGAAATTCATAACCTGTTTTTCCCCTTTACCCACCCTTGGGGGTAGAATAAAATTCTGAAAAAAAGGGAACACCCCTGAGCTCAACCCAATACATTAAAAAAAATATTTCAAAATTGGCCCATAAACGGCGGCGGCGGAGTAATCGGTGAACATACATAAATAAACATACAGACGAATTGAGAACCTACTCCTTTTTTTAGAAGTCGGTTAAAAATGAGGCTTGCGCGTACTTAAATGTACCGTGTGATAGCTCGGCGTACCTGCGAAGTTGTAACTGTGGTGATACTTGCGCTTGTCGTAGCCTTTACGGCAAGCAAATTTTTTTAAAAATGTTTTCATCCTTTTTTATAGAAAAGTTATAGGACGTTTTAGCTATTGAACTGTTTTGTCTCTCTTTTTCAAGGAACAACTTGTTCTAAATTAGGGGCCTACACAGGCTTTGTGCTTAGGGCCTCCGATGCTCTTAATCCGCCACTGATTGAAACCACATAATTTTACCAACAAAAATACTTAAGAAGCGCGTATGTTTTTAAAGCTGTAGCTGAATCGACAATGGCAACTAATTAAAGCGTCTACCAACAGGTGGGTACGTTGTCCTCGCCGGGACTCGAACGGGTGACCTCACCGGCTTGGCAACCTCTCAACCTCGCTACCTGTGCGAGCGTCGTGCTAGTCATACTGTCATACTGCACTGAACAACACATTGGCACAATGCAATGCCCTTCCTTATTGTTATCAGAAAAAATATAAACATTAAATATTTTACTCTTAAATTTCAAACTTGAAAAATCTGATTAATTTACATGGCTTTGGCTCATTTCTGATCTACTATATTTTTTAATATAATGAAGGATGTAGGGTTGTAGATGTTGTGTATTATGATTTATGATCCTGATTTCAGTCGGTTTTTATAAAGTTGGTGCTAGAATTTTCACTATCACTGAAACGCTTTTGATAGCTTTAAGATTTTTTGAGTTCGGACATAAAATGAAGCTTTCAGTTTTTAAGCTTTTAAGTACAAGTATTACCCAAAAGTAAAGAAACAGTGATATTGTAAAACATTTTGTTATGTATTACGGACCACTAAATTCAAAACAGTCTTAATAATTTAAAATGAAATGTTGCTAAATACCAACACGACTATTTAGTTCAACTATTTGTGTCGATGGCATAATTTCTTAAAAGCGACAAAACACACGTCTGAAAGCTGTTTATGTAGGAAACTTGTAAATAAGGACCATTTTGTGTCGAATTCTCGCCATTCCATTGCCTGCTTACAGTTTTCGGTTCAGAATTAAATCCTATTTATTCTTTTAGCCCCTGTTTATGATAATTACGACTCTTACGATAGGTTTCTGAACTTTACGATATGGCTCTGGCACTTGTAGCGAAGCAATATTGATCCGTGCTACATTCGTATTACAGCATTTATTGATCAATAAATTATTACGTGGATGATCCATATTTAGGGTAATATGGAGTTGCGGTTACGATGTTTAGATTAGTATAGTTTAGTGTCATTACATGTCTTAGTACCTTAATTTATGTTTCAATTATAAAGCTCTAGATCGAAGCTAAGCAGCGTAATAGTAAAATCTGACAAATAAGAGCCGGCTCCTCTTTAATCCTTTGAAATGTTCTATTAATAAATGGTGGTATGTAGCCAAGGTTGTGATCTAATCACCGACAGATGGAGTGTTTTCTCCATCTCCCTGAACAACAGTAAAAGTCATGGCGCTGTTTTATAGCCGCTGACGTCATGCAAATCTTGATCTTGGAAAGCTTCTCCAAAAATACACATCGAGTATTATTAGCGAATACTTTATACAATCCGTAATATACATGCGAGCATTTCTTATTAAATTAACTTCCAACACATGTCCTCTCTTTATAATGTTGAAAATAGAACGCTATAAAACAACATCAATCATCAGGTTAGATCAGATTTTATCATCTGAGCAGAACCAGGCCTTGGTTAATGGCAAGAAACATCAGCTGTCACATAATTCGTATCAGCACGATTGTGTCTGGCCACTCAGCCAAACACATAGGCTAAATGTGGACTCAAATGTTTGGCAGCGTTATCACTTTTATTTCAGTTGTTCAATTCCTGCCTCAGTGTTGTATCGTTGCATCCCGCACGCCCCACGGCCCCCGCCTTCCCCACAACTTTGCACCTTATTTCGGAAATTACCCCGTCCCCGCCCACGCCCGGCCCGTAAACAGCGGCGCCTACACTTGTGTACAGTGACTGGTGATCTATAATGGGACTGTTGTTCTCCGTCATACTCTCGTACGCGGGAGCGCTGGAGGCGATGGAGGTGTTGAAGCACATCCTGGCGGGCATGCTGCCGGACTCCGACCCAGACTTCAGCGAGCTGGCGGCGCACTACACGCGCCTGCTGAACCGCGCCAGCAGCGGGGAGAAGGACAACCACTGGGGCGGCGGCGGCGGCGGCGGCCAGGGCTACCTCTGCCTCGTGGAGAACGAGGACGGCTCGCTGCGGTCCGCCTCCATCAAGTACTACGACGGCAGCGAGCCTGACTCCGCCGCCATCTTGTTCTCCACAAAGATCTCCAGCTTCGGACAGGACTCCACCGACAGCACCGCCAACGGCGACTACGGTAGTAGCAAGACTGAAAGGTACACAACCTCAACGACGAAAACCCTCCTCACTAACACTTCTGAATCGATCAATGTCGGACAACGAAACCGATCAACTACACCGTCTTATGAAAACGTTTCAGATCCCACTCATTTTTCGGAAAACTCTTTCGGGCGTAACCGAGATTCGGTCAGTCAAGATAAGAGCCAAGACGAACATAGCCGAGGAGATGATGAACTAAGCATAGGAGACAGATCAGAAAAATCTAATTCGAAAGAAAAGTTAACCTGGCATTATCGACCCCGTAGCCCTATTCCGCAATCACTGCCCGAAATACATTTACAACAATCCGAAGGAGCCGAAAAGAAGGATCCTGCTTATAGCGAAGACTTCCTAAGGTTAATATACACTCATAGTTGCGCACCGCACCACACCCCATACGTAGAGCACCATAGACCCCGCTCCGCAGTGACCTAGCCATGACATCACCAGTGACGCAGCCACTAGGAAAGTGCCCACCGCTCATCGCACCCATGCATGACGTTTGTCGCTCACCGCTCACATGTAAAATAAACCGTCTCATTGTCTTGTACGTTTGTAGATCACTTGATGGAATAAAGTACCGACCGATGCAACGAAGCGACCCGACTAACCGGCGCAGGAGTTACAAAAAGCGTCACTCGTCGTCGTCCACGTCGTCCCGGGAGTCGCGGGCGTCGCGCGAGGAGGAGCTAAAGATATTCACCTCGCTGGAGGAGGCCGAGTTCGAGCGCATGAATGACCAGCAGGGCGCGCCCGCTTTCGGAAGCACCCCTAATCTAGCGGCGCATTCTCATTCCAGAAGTCGATCGAGAGAAAATTCTAAGGAACGGAGAACTGATACGTGGAGCGTGGAGGGTTCGCTGGACAGCGCGGCCGAGGGGGAGGCAGGGGCGGGGGAGCTGCGGCCGCGGCTGAAGGACCTGCCCAAGCTGGGCTCCTTCGAGGAGCGCGCGGAGGAGGCGGAGCACCCCGACGAGGTAACCAGCGCCGCCGCGGAGTCCGACGACGACTTCTGGGGCTCAGGGGAGTAGCCGCTTCTAACGCGCACGCACCGCTGTCCATACCGAGCTTCGAAACAGCATGACTGAATGTAAAAACATATTAAACTACGATGATTTCTCCCGAGAATTTGTTTTCTTTTGCAGTAATATTTATACCCAAATAGACAACTTTGGTTACCTTATCCCCTTTGAACAGGAATGAAGGACTACTTTTAGTTTCAGCTCTAATCTGTTTGGCTTTTCGAGATTGAAATTTTTAGATTGAGTTTGTGTTTCAATTGGTTTGAATATTTATATTTAAATATCTATACCGACTAAACTTTACGAAATGGGTAAGATTAATTTGGTTGCACAATATACCTACTTCCAAAAATAAAGTGCTATTGAAGGGGCCTCGACCTATTTGTGTCACTATGAAGATGGCACGCGGCCGACTTCTAAAAGGAATCACATTTCTGCTGCTACCTCATATTATGTACAATTATACGTAAGTATACCAATCCAGGGATTTGATGACTAACAACTAAAGACACGTAATAAAGGTAATTAGCCACTCCCGAGATCCCGAGAGAGAAGTGCTTATGTTCCTTGGTTTTGCCCATAGAAAAGTATAAGTAGATATTGACTGATAAATATAATAAAAAAATTACGTGGCTGTGCAAAAATACTAGGTAGTATTAACATCCACTACATACTAAACCATCTATGTAGGTACTTTTTTAGTTAAATAGATTATAGGACCAAATGAAGTTAGTGCGATTCCGAATGAACCAAGTTTAAATTAAATACTAAGGGCGGATTCGACCAACGTCGAGTAACTTTTTACTCACGAGTAAAGTACCAGTTACTCGCGAGTAAGCAGATTTTGCATTCTACCAAACCTGAAACCAAGATAAGTAACTTATCCCAAGAATAAAATGTTATACTTACCGCCAAAATTGACCGTGTAACGAGCTTATCCGAGAGTAATTTTGTAATGGCGGCAGCACATCAGCTGATTAGAAAACCGTCATAATGACATATAAACACATCTGTCAAAACATAAACAAAAACTGTACATTAAAAGGCAAAGTCTCAGAATAACATATTAAAACATAAACAATTTCCTACTATTATAATCCATTCAAACTAAGTTGGCATGTCATTTCTATTGCATGCTTTGAAACGCAGCTATTTTTATTTTAGCTGCTTTACAGTTTCGTTCCTCGTTCATTCAATTTAATCATGGTATAACTTGGTAGAATGCAAATGTACTTATCCTAGATATTTACTCGCGTATAAATTTTATTCCGGTATAGTTATTCTCGTGTAACGTGATGTTTGGCCGAATTCACCCTTAATGTAAAAACAAAAAAAAAATTAGTTCACAATAAAAAAAAAATGCTTCCCCATATAAACTTTTTTGGTCACGTCGTGACTTTGTCGTACTTTGAGAAGTTCATTTTCTTTCGCCAGTTACCAAAATTCGTAGAAAAAGTAAAAAATAATGACACCTAGGTCATTACCTGTATCAGATAAAGTTGATAAGTTTAAGACCTGAATATTATGAGAGGGCTGTTAGTTTCGAAGATACATAAACCGAAATAGATTTGAAGACTAAACTAAAAACAAATAACTACATTGCTAGGACAATAAAAACGTAAACATTTTATTACTCTTTTAATGATGCTGTTAGAGATCTAATTTAAATTGGACAAATAGAAAAAAATATCTAAATCTTTATGACCACAGGCAGTTTGATAAGTATCCAACTAAATATAACTAGAAAAGCTATAGAAAAGTAAGTACTTTTATGCCTAAAAATATTTTAACGCTACGAACCGTGTTATTGACAATAACAAGAACATTATTTACATTTCACATTACTAAGCAATAAATAAATCAGTCATTCAAATATAATATGCACCAGCAAGATATGCAAGTATGCGAGAGTAAGCTTGTTATATCAATAAAAAAACAGAAATTAAACGGATGAACCGATTTCAATGCCTATTATTGATTGTTTGAGGGTGGCTTGAAAGTGCATTTAGTCTGATTCTATGTTTCGTAATTTTATGACAGCTTTTAGTACTCGTACCTATGTAGGTATTTTCTTTTGCAAGACTAGGATCGGATGATATCTGCTCTGATAGTTCAGATATCTTTATATACCGTATAATTAGGACTCACTATTTATCTTTCAAAATCTATCCACGTATCAGTTTTAATACTTGTAACATTTTGTCTTGCCAATACTTTACATTTAATTTGCTGAGCTTTGTGTTCCTGTCAAGGATTGTAACGTTTGTAACTAAACGACTGCTGAGACCGTGCCAAATGATCCGACCATCCGACCGTAAACAATAGTTATTTTTATGATATCGCTATGACTTTCTCGTAATATTTTCAATTTATGATTCACTGATTCAGAAAGGTCACTTTAAATTGACCTTTTCGAATAATTGCTGACACTTTGAGCTTTCAGCATCAGCTGCTGCTACCTCATGGTATTATTTTATTTCATCCTGAACTAAATCGGAAACCATGGATACTTAGATATGATGTCAGTGTATATATATGGGCAAAAAATTTAAGCACAACTCAAGACACACACTAAAAAAACTATAAGTACATTAAACTAATTTTTGCCTCATTTATTTCATCATAACGTTAGTTTTCCTTATGTTGGGTAGTTTTAAGCTTCTATCCTTAGAAACTTTTAAGTTAACGAAGTAGAAGTAAACACGTAAGTATCTCAACAATAAACAAAAACATCTCCATTGAACATTGTTACACAGAATGGCTTAAATTTTAGTGACGATACTGACGCTACAGAATGCGTGTTTACTCGTGAAAAACCTGTCTGGTCGGCGCCGGAAGCAATGATCAAATTGAAGGTAAAGGGAACCCACGTTCAGGTGTTTCATGAGCTCAGGAATGTCAGACGGAACCAGGCAAACTTAAAAATAAACCAATGAATGAAGCAGCCGACCTAGGCCTTGGAGCTAACACGAGGCAGAGCCATCGACCGAACACATTTTATTTCAACGTCCATGCTAAATCTAATATTCGCGACTTTCATCTCTTAGAAATTTTAATTTGAAATTGAGGAGTATTGAACTCATAAGTAGTTGTTATTGTTAGGATGTCGTCTGAATTTATTCTTTCTATAATCCTAAAATTATGATGTGAATATTCTTAAGTAGTTTTTGCAAAGATTACCTACCTATACCTATACTAAATTGAAACTGCCCAGCTAAAATATAATTTTTTCATCATCATATTAAATGCAATCGGATAAATTATTGCCATGGGCCCTATTATGTACTTGCACCATGGTGATGATGATATAGGAATCTGCCATTTAGTAAAAGTTGATCTTAAAATGTAGATCTGAAAACTTTAACAAAGCTATAGGTGGCTCGGCCTGTAAGCGCGTACAGACACCTTTGATGTGCAACATTCGGTCTGCTTATTGTCTTAACTAATTGAAGATAGTGTTAGACTATCTATGGGAACCTACCAGTTCATCTGAACATAGGTAGTTTTAATAGGTTATACATAGATACCATTATTACTTAGTCTTTCAAAAACGGACACATTCATTTAATAAAGCCACCAATTAACTTATTAACGGCAACAGTTTAGACACATAATAATTAACTTATTAATGGAAACAGTTTAAAAGTACTTCCACTATACTAATTGTATACGTGCTGAGCGTCTGCATAAATCAATGACCATTCAGACATAAACCAAACGTCAGTTGTTGAATCTCGGCCAAACGATATGGCGATGCTAAGTTCGCTTATGATGTGCATAACTATTACGAGTGGCATTTAGTCCCAATTCGTCCCTTTATAGAATGCTCGTGAGTGCGGTCCCAGCGAGGCGCCGCGCGCGCCGCCGCCGCCGCCGCCGCCGCGGGACCACCGCCCGCGCACCTGCCCTCTCCGTCACTCTTCCAAATTTAAATCCCAAACTCCCCCCACCGAGACGCAACGCCGTGCGCCACTAAATATTCTGGAATAATTCTTGAACGCGATCCGGGGACTACTCGCCATTCGAATTCGGGTCGTGACCGCGTCCGGAGATATCGCTTTCCTCGTATTCGCAATCAATCCGTAGGCAGAACCGACTACTGCCATGGCCGACGTAGACGTTCAAGTCCAATTCACCACCACCGAGCGCAAGACCAGGAAGGTCAAGAAGACCTCCAAGCGCAGGGAGTCCAAGGACGGCGAGGTGACGGTCACCGAGATCCAGGAGACCAACACCACCAACACCAACGATGACGGGTATGTGTCGCGGTGGCCAGCCCGCGCCCGTGCGTCTTAGTGACTGTGCTCCGACCCTAGTGACCTCCTCATGTGTTCACCCTCCGTTATTGGCCACCCGCACATACCCGGACTCATTAAAGGTATATTGACACAATCAATTAACCGTGTGTCCACCCGAAGACTTGTCTCCAGCAGCGCGCTAACAGCTCGCTATGTTTGTTGCAGCTCATTTTCAGTGGCGAGTACACGAAGGCGATGAACAAGGACTGGCACAGCGGGCACTTCTGCTGCTGGCAGTGCGACGAGTCGCTCACCGGGCAGCGCTACGTTCTGCGCGATGACCACCCCTACTGCATCAAGTGCTACGAGAGCGTGTTCGCCAACGGCTGCGAGGAGTGCAGCAAGACCATCGGCATCGACTCCAAGGTCAGCTATAGCATTTAAGGGTCACTTACACTAAAATATTAAATCTAGATTCAGTGTCAAATCTAGATTTAAGAAACGTTAATCCATAATAATTTATCGAAGAAATCGAGATCTAACACTAAATCTAGCTTTATTATGTTGGTATGGTAAGTGGCCCTAAATCACCCGCTATATCAAACTTCTCTGATTCCTTAACGTCATCAATTTTTTCTAGGTTGCTCACATAAAATATACTTACTTTTACAATTTATCATTTTCCAAAGTAACCTCTACATTCCTCCTCAGTAAATGTTCAGATCACATATCAAAACAATCTAAAAATACACAGGAATTGCAAAACACAACGGGTGTAAATCATGTAAACTTTATCGCGACACGAATAACAGCATTTAAAAATTTGATGTCCTATAAATTGCATTTTCTTGAGTTGTTGACATGTATCGCTGTGCTAACCTTCGCGCTAAAACGAGCACTTAATTAGTTGACAGGTTGATTGACGGTATAGTTTAATAATTTAGAAAATTATTTACACGCATGATTAAACATCTTGTCAAGAGTTCAATCGACTCAATCACGTTCATTATCGTCGACTTCTCGGGTACTTCATGTGCATCAATCTCGACATAATTAGAGCGATAAGAATTTTCGGCATTCGCATCTCGCTTTGTTACACCGGTCAAATTTAGCTATGTCACTCCAGCCGGCCTACATTCCCCGAGTGCGTGGTGCGGGTGCACACGGCCCGCGCCGCGCCGCTGCCAAGCCGCCGCCGCTCCGCCGCCCCGCGCCGCCCAAACACCGCGCATTTATCTCAACACTTCGCCGGATGACTTTCCCTGTCAGATCCGAAGAGTCGAACAGCTGCACCCCTCGATGTTTACTCCCTGTTATTGTTGCCGCTAGCGACAGCCAAGGTTACGATCGACGCTTTCCGATTCGAAATACAAATCGCTGGTGGGTTCTACCTTTTTTGGCATAAGATTTTTTTGCCTAATCTCGTATTGCATAGTAACGTTTGGTCAAAGTCTCGTTACGCCGAAAATCGTATGGCATAAATGACGTTTAGTAAAAAGTTATTTCGCATAACATTGTTTAGCCTAATAATGGTATGGCCAAATCTTGAATAGCCTAATAATGCTATGGCATAGGTTTATACAAAGTATTAATATTCGTTTGGCTTTAACTTTGACGGAGCGTTTCCCTACATAGCGCAAACTGGTGCCTTGTATTGTTTCCGCTGTTTGGAAAACGCTCCGCTCCGCTTCGATCCGCTTCGCTGCGCTCCGCTTTGGTTTTGATGAACATGTGCACCTAAGACGCTCCTCCTCGCTTTGCTCGTCGCCGCACCTATTTTTAGGTTTCGATCTCATGGGGTTTGTAATAATTATATTGGTCGTTAACTTTCGATTTTTTGATCATACAATATCGTGATTTTCGGGATGTAGGAGAAAAATACCACAATTTGTACATTTACTACATACTTAATATATTATTTATTAAGATAACATTAGGAGAAACAAGATTATACATAAGTATAGACGAACATAAATTTGAGCAAACGATACTTAGGTGTTTAAAGATTGTACCTAAAGAGTTTTAGACGAAACGAGCCTTATGCCACATAAGTCTTGGCAAAGTGATGGTTCGGCCAAAAAAGTTTAGACCATACGAGTTATGCGAAATGAGTTTTGGTCAATAAAGATTATGCCAGATGAGCGGAACCCATCGCTGGTGACATTGAATGCTACGCAGTATTGGTTTTCAAAGAACTTCGCCCGTCTGAAACGCTGAGCTGAAAGATCAATGAGGGCGTTCGCAATGTTTATGTAAATGCTACATGTTGTATGGATACAGCTGCCAATATTAAAGTTAAAAGCTGCAAAGTTTCACAACATTGTCGGTTGCTACGAGAAAACCTATTTCTGGATGCGGTGATTATTCTAATGTTTTCGTTTAGCAACCTTGAACAGCGGTTGCTGGAGCTGTCGGTAGATTCTCTTGAGATTTATCTATGAATCAGGTTTTGGAGTATTGTGTTTCGTAATCGTCCAAAATAAACATTCATATTTTATTTACATTACGACATAAGAGTTTTAAACGGCGTTTGGTGTAGCTTTCGTGGTGTTGGCCCAGGAATAGATCTGGGGGAGTCGGGTCGTGAAACTGAAACTGAAGATCAGCGGCGCGCCCGATGACAGGATGAATTTATTACAATTTTTATGCTCGCCGGAATCGCTGGCTACGATTGATCTTCTTATACCCGATATTTATGGACGTTATAAGTTTATTACTCCCAGCCCATTTCCATTCCACTAATTGCTACAGATTCAACTATCGCATCATATTTGTAACGAAGATGGAAGTTTTAATTAAGCAAGTTCATGTTAGACGGCTGCTCTTAAAAGGGCAAAGATATAAAAACCATCAGTTTTCGTGAAATATTACAACATCTAATCAAACCCCAACGCCCACGCGGCAACATACTTTAATTTGGATGTTCTGATCTACACTGAGACTACACTATAATTAATATCTTTGTCTTTTGATATAAAGTGATGTCATGCACCTAAGTTCAAGGTTTAAAACAGTGTAAACCGTACTTACCTATAATCACTAGTATGTGAATAACCAATCCGTTGATTCGTGACTAACAAAACGAACTATTGGCGAAACCAAATTAAAATCAAATCCAAAATTATTATTAAGATATTCATGTTGAAAAATTATGTACTTAACGTTAAGTCAGACTAATTACAGTCTACCTCAAAATGTCTTTCATCATCATCATCTTCACTAGATAGCCTATAATCATCCAATACCGAACATATTAGGACAATCTCAAGAATCAGCCCTACACACTCTACACAGCCCTACATGACCTAATGAAAAAAAACCTGGCCAAATCTATGCGAAATCTATCTTAATTTCATAAACAACCTTTCCACATCTAAGTGGCGCCTCTTATGGAAACTACCATGAAACTTTTATCAGATAATGTATGCAGATGACAGGAGAAAACGTAAACTTTTTTTCGTTTTCATAAATAGCAAAACCCGTACATTCCCAAACCACATGGTTGCAACACCAACTTTTTCTTAATAATCCTTGCAAGGAGTTTGCACTCCGATCGACCCGCGAATCCTTATTCTGCGTCTTAACTTTTCCACATCTTCATTACAGCACCTCATCCTCCTTGCAACTACTTTTTCTTAATAAACCTTCCAAGGAGTCTGCAATCACGCGCGCAACCCAACTCCTTATTCTGCGTCTAACCGCCAACCTCCTTACAGGATCTGTCGTACAAGGACAAGCACTGGCACGAGGCGTGCTTCCTGTGCGCCAAGTGCCGCGTGTCGCTGGTGGACAAGCAGTTCGGCTCCAAGCTGGACAAGATCTACTGCGGCAACTGCTACGACGCTCAGTTTGCTAGCCGCTGCGATGGATGCGGCGAGGTGTTCCGTGCCGGTGAGTTTTAGAGTAAAGTTAATAGCATGAATTTGAAAATATGGTGGCGTTGTTTAGACCACTGGTAGGGTTAAGTACCTGTAGAGTAAGGAGTCATAGCGTTTGCAGTCAGAGGTATCGCGCCATCCGGGTAGATAGAGTGTAGAGCCTGCTAATCGTCTTGAAAAGTTGAAAACTCAGTTTACATCTTACACAAGTCAGAAACACATTCCATAGTTAATCATAGGTACTCAGAATAACCCAAAATCTAAAAATACAAATGACGCTAGTTTTCACAAAGATATCAATTGAAGCGATAAAATCAGAATGTAGGTTTACGTCGTAATTACTACTAATACGTTGAGTAGGATTGAACTAATGACGGGAAACTTTGTAGAGAAACACATCGCAATAGCGTTTGCGTGATTAGCATAACTCACTTAGCCCTAGAAGCTCGGTCTATTTACTTTAAATTAATGGTGTTTACTTGGCAACCTAATATGGATTCAATCTTAAGCTACCTGTAAATTGCAAATAAATTAAGTAAGTAAATAGGTCCCTACATAGCTATACATTTGAATATGAAATAGTAAATGTAAAAACCAATAATTGCTGTATACGACATACAATTTAGCTTTGCCTAGTTCATTAATCATGCCATTGGTTCTATAGGAATAAGTAATATCATCAACAGCCAATAATCGTCCCCTGCTGGATTTAGGCCTTTCCCAAGAGGCCTGGACTATGATGCTTATAAAAAAAGTTGATTACTATAATTTTGTAAAATCATAAATTCAACTAGTGCTAGTCTACATTTTCTTAATAAACCATGAACACGCAGATTTTTTGTGAGGTAGCCATTAATATAAAAAAATATATATATCAGACGAGTACTATGTGCTTATATAACACATGCATGACCAAACCCTATACACAATTACACATCACACACTTCACGATCTTGCCAATGATCTTGTAAAACGATACGGGTTAACCAAACTGACCATATATAGGATGTTCACTTACCCAGCCTTTTTATAGAAGTGCTAAGGTGATTCGGCTATTCCGAGAGTTGAGAAAAAAGGCCCTGCTCAATGGCAGTGGGCTAGCCTCGCCTTTTATATGTATGAACTCGGATAGCTGTCGGAAGAAAATACAAATTGATTTACAGGAAATATGAGAAAATATTTCGTGTTCCGTCCTTGCCAATGATTATTGCATCGAGTAGTAATTGTTTGCTTCCATTTTGCATCTCTTCTACTGGTTTGTCTCAGCAATATTGACTTAAGTTTTTATCTATTGCAACTCTGCTAAACAATTTAATTTAAAAAAATCCCGTCGAGGCCATAAATCAAGTCTTGATCGGTAGAACCAAAAAATACATCAGTTGAGGTTGAAAATTCTCATTAAAATAGTAGTGAACCTGCCTTACAAATTAAAATCAAAACAAACACCGAATTTCTCTGCTTACCTAATAAACAGTGCCAAGAAACTAAGACAAATGGCGTACAAATAAGAAATCTTGCAAACACACACTAAATTCGCGAAACACGAGGACACTGTAAACGTTTAATCTGTGTAAACACAAACATAAATAATTTGTTACAGTTTAACCCTAGATTACACGTGTAGTTAACTAACATACCTATGATATTTTATATAGATCTCTACATTTTCACTGAAAGTTTCAAAAACACTGAATATTCACATGCAGAATGGATGGATTTATTGCTAATAGCGGCATTTATAGACAACATTTCGTAGGAATTTCAAGGATAATTAATAGATATAATAATTATTCTATTCATCATGTAGAAAGTTCATTAGGGTACATTAACTTGTATTCAACCACAGAATCAACATTTCATCCGAAACATTAAAAAATATGTACATCCATTTAATCCATTATCACGAAACGCAATTCGCACATTATGTATTGTTAGCTTTATTAGGTAACTCACTATAAGTTTTTTTTTTCGTGATAATATATGTATGAAACAGTAACAAATACACAAATTACTTTAAACCGTTATTTCAACTGGTTCAGCATCCAGTAATATTTGCGTATTTTTTTTATTTAAACATGGTTTTAACCAACTATAATCTAGTATCCTCAATAGTGAGTCAGAATGTTTGCGTGAGTCTATTCAATTAGAGATGATCATTCGTATTTTTGGAAAACCTGTGGGTGTCATTGAATCCTCATCCTAACATTTTTTGTTATAAAGTAAAATAGATTTGTTTAAACTACGTGACATCTGTGAATATAAATTATAACCATGATTATTAAAGGCTTTGTGCTGTTTATAAAGGTTTTTTGTTCTTTTTATGAACTTAGTAATATAATATAATGGATGAATACAGCTAGATATGTAATAACCAATACGTTGTATCTATGCTACTATATTATCTAAAGCTAAACCGCTAAATATATCTAAAGGTATTTATATTATGTATAGTCGATCCTTGTTTTGGTCGCGTCGGGTGCACACTGCACCGGTACACCAGGTTGCATCCATCCACATTCCCCATATACTTTATACTTATGTGGTTTTTAAATTGTGATTCTTAATTAATTAATCAATCAAACAATTACATTTATTTGCATTTGGATCTGCATTGTTCCCGAGGTACGCCGCTACGCCGTAGCAGGAAACGCAACGTAGCAGGTTTTTTTTTCAATTAAACAAAATAAGATTATATTTCTAAAGCAATAATTTCATTATATCTTTACAGTTGTAGAGTTAAGTTTACTTGAACCATAAACTTATTGTACATTTTTTAACATTATCTCTCAGTCAGTACATAATAAGTGACACTAATAAGTACCCACCTACAACAACAAAAAAACTGCGTTTTATTACGAAGATGACACCGACGATAAATTAATAAAAGTCCCTGACAGTGTGTCTACGATAACTTTAGTATTTTTCTGAGTCATCGCGTGTGGGCAATCGGCTCTCCGGTAAACAGTATTAATGTTTGTTTAATTAAAATGTATTTTCCTATCGAGGCTACTAAAAATGAGGTTGGATATTTGATCGCAATACATATTAAACAGGAACGGATTGATTACCTATTTAATTACAGTGTTATACTTTTAGGGAACTTAATTTGTTTTTTTTACTCGTAACTGTACTTATTTACATGATACCTAAATATTTGAATGTATTCATACTTAAAGGTTGTTTCTTCTATGCAAATTAACTTTTTAAGAAACGTAATTTATTGTTCTTTTCGTGAATCCGCGTGACAAAACAGAATTACCATGAAAAATCACTTAGGCGATGAAGTGATGTAAGAAACATGTAGATGGGAATAATTTCCATACAAAAACAAATTAGCGATGCTCAAGTTCTCTTGTGATGGGTGTGTGGGCTCCGTATGTTAAGTATTTTATACAATTAAATACATTATAATAAGTGCAGGATGTTGCAAAATATTGATATTGTACCTAACGTTAAATAATAATAAATATACACACATACGTAAATGTGCTCACGACTGTAATCCCCGAAGGGGTATCAGAGTACGCTGTACATTTTAACTCACGTGATAGGTCGCGAACCATATCGGTTTTTGAATATGTACTAGTAATAAATATACTTATTATGTAACTGATCGTGAATCGTAAAAAAGATACTTCTCAGTATCTAAGGTATATAAGGATAAGTTCTCAGTAACACACTCACACTATGATAACATCGTGATCATATTTCAGGATACAAAAAAATCTCCTAGGTAACAAAATTAATCTTTTCGCATCATTAAAAAACTGCCTGACCGATTTTGTTCTGTCAGGGTCAGGGCAATTTAAACGAGATATCAGGCAATAGATCTAACAAAACTTAAAATGTGAATCTTAAAAAATCATAGAAGTCCACCACCATGCCTTTGGGAAGTGTTAAGAATCGAAAAATGGATTTGGATAAACAAACGATTCATAGCGGTGCGAAAACATTGGAAAATTATAAAGTAGTGTAGGCAGTTAATGTCGCTAGAGTGTTTTATTCATGAACACACGTGAGGTGACTCCAATAAATATCACAGTGTCAAATCCATTTAAAGGTTCATCTCAAGATCATCAGAAACATTCGTTTAACACTAACACCCTGATTACCGAGTAGAATGGCGAGACAGTATCCTCGGCCGAACCTCGACCAATGAAAGTGTTCGGCCGAGGATATTTCTGTCTCGCTACTGTACCTACTCAGTAGGTGTAAAAAGGCACTATATTAGCATAGAATAAGCAGTATTAGGAACTCATTATTCTATAGTATTAGCGACATCAAACAGAAAAGTCTTATATTTTAATTTAGATAATCCTGTTTAAGAATTGGGCGAACGATACAACCCACTTATTAGTACTTACACAATTATTAAAAACGTTATATTATGTCGGTTCATATTGATTCTTACCATTCTAAACGTAGGTATTTTTTATAACACAATCCAACTAAAATATCTGGTGTTATTTTGTGTTGTTTCGGGCGAGATACGAGAGAAGTCTTTAGTTAGAGGAATCAATTGAGTGATCAATTAACGTGGAGATGGAGATTATCAGCACATTAATTGATGCTGATTTGCATAATCTATCAACAGTAAGCGAAAGTTGTGCGTGCTACTAATGATATAGATTTGTTTTGTTTTGTTGTGTATATTTTTTTCACAAAAAATCGTCAGATTTTATTTTTAATTTGTTATTTCTTCGGTTATTAAAACGGAATAATACTGTTATCGGAGTACACGAACGTGAAAACGTGATGCCAGGTGTGCTTGGTAGTCACATACTTACTTATCACAAAGCACTAACCAAGGTTTTCAGTATGTTTCTTTGCCTCTTTCATTAAATATCATGGGCAATATGTGTTGATGATTACTCAAGGCTTTCCATACAAGGCCTAAACTCCTTTATTGGCATTAATCTTTCTCCAGCATATCTTATCAAGTTATCAATTATTTGCATGAGGGGGCCGTTAGCTGCCCAGTCTTTCGGCTCCACCGGTAGACTCGCATCAGTAGCACAGAGGGCCGCGAAGCCTACACCCGCCGCGCTCGCTCCTTCCACATTCAAACTCGACACGAGTTTCGCGCGGTTTATTTATTTCTTTTTTATTTTGTAAAAAGTTTTGTGCCACCATGTCTGCCGATGTTCTAAGTGATGACTTCAAAAGGAGGTTGCATTTGACTACAAAGACTGTCGGTCAAGATCGGATTAGGCGGGCACGGGAGAACAACGAGGATGTGGCCATACTGTCGATGTTCCTGCCAAATGCTACCGCCGAAAGGGAAAACAAGAAGTTTTGTTGTGCCCTCAGGGATGACTGCATGCTCGGGGACCCTAGGAAAACCATAGCAGGTGCATTTTTTGTTTTATTAAAAGTAAATAATGAGATGAGGCATGTTTTCAGATTAGGTAAATCTGCATTAGATAAGTGCTTAATGGAGCTCAAAATATTAATTAACTAAGAGAGACTTCTGCCTGACTTAATTTTATCAAGAAAAAATACCTAGAATGCAGTGTGACATTGTGAGGTCATTGAGTCCGGAAGTGATTACAAAACGATTATACTCAGAGGTCAGAGTTATAATATTTTATGTATAATTCTATTCTCCCGCGGAAAGTCAACTTTCTACAACAACTGGTTTCAAAAACCAACGTTTAAGAATAAAATAATGAAGTTTGAAAGTGAAAACTTTTTTACGCTTTTACTCTTTTATCGATGAAGGGAAGCCGTTGAACTGTGTAATTAAACGAAAGTGAATGCTAAATCATATAGCACTGTAAATATTACCTGTTTATAATAAAAAGCCAAATATTTGTATTGCATGTTAAAACAAATGATTTCGTTACCGCAGTCGTCACAAGCGTATAAATTTAATTAATACGTAGTAGGCAGGTAAGTACTTAACTATGTATGTGGTTTTTTTTAAACAAAGTCATTGAATCATTACCTATATGCTATTGAGAAATAGCGAGTCGTGACTTAACTTCCTAACATCTTCGTTATTGAACCATAATTATTTACTACCGCAAAGATTTAAAAAAACTCGCTTCCAAAAACGAACAACAATACACCACTCGTCCTTGTTCTTTGAATAACATAGACAATCAAAATTAGTTCGTGACATATTAAGGTTTCGTCTGCCGACCTCAGAATGCTATGTTATTATACTGATACTGAATGCTGGGGTGTATCGAAGGCCTCCCTAGATGTAATGAACTAGTAAATCAACTAAAGTATTATGCGATCGCGGAATTATAGCAATTAATACTCATACAGAAAAAAAAATACATAACATGAAAGTGAGTTCGAGTCATCTTTGACAAATTATACCAACGAGTATGAATGTGAACATACTTGCAAAGTACCTATGTGTTATTATTTTTTTCACACGAATGACTTATATGGTATTTTCTAATTCAATAAATATAACCTTAACCTAACAGTTGTGGTTGGACAGATTTATGAGTAGGTAGGTAGGTACCTAATTACGTAAAAAATACATAAGTATATAATATAGGTTGATTTTTATGCGCTATATAAATAACTGCAAAAGAAACACTACAAAACCATATCGCTTTGCTATTAAATGTAATTATAAGATGGATATGAAATATGTTTTACTGAATGGACGGTTTTATACATGTGCCTCTTCTAAACTTTTAATTAGACATCTGGCTAGCCGTAATAAATCCTATACTGACAGCAGTGAGCAATGAACGACCAATCAAATACTTATCTATTTTTAATCAGCTAAGGGCTGATTTTTCAATGGTCAGATAAATGTTATCTGAGCAATAAAATTGTTGCTGTCACTGTCTTATACAAACATTCAGATGCGACAGCATTAGAATTATTCCACATATAACTTTTATCTGACTATTGAAAAATATGCCCTAAAAAATATCTCCTTAAAGGGTTTCATATTGTGGTTTTAAAATAAAATGATATAAAGTTAATTTGTATGTGTTGACCGTGACCGTGCAGTTGTTTACGACACTTGCATGTTTGTTATTTTTTTTTCATATTATTCCTTATTTTATTATTATAGCACAAATTACGAGGTCGTCGTGTCGCGTGATCTATTATAGAATGGCTGTGATAAGTTCATTTCTATGTGATTTCTGTGTACATTTTTAACTGGCAGTTTTTGTAGGATTCTGTTACCGTTACACGTTACAGTAGTACAAAGAAAAATAAATGAGATGATTGATTAACAATTGATTGACAATGATATACTTTCACAAAGGATAAACTACAGGTTTCACCCACAGTAACAGGGCTTGTAGGTGGACCTCAATATTAGCGAAAGTGTAACCGCACAACAGTATAATACGTAAATTTATGTATGTTTGTTAACCATAAGTATAGAATTAAATATCATAGCTGTTAGTTTCCATACGTTGTTCACGGGCAATGAAAAAGTTTCACCTATAAAATTCCGACACCAAGTAGCCCCAATAATATTATTCATTTTGTTTTTAATTTAAAATTTGAACAGTGTTTACATTTTTAGATGGGAATATTCATAGGCGCTATTAGACGGCCTGGAACATTATCATTACACGAATGTATAAGGTAGTCGAGTCGTCGAGTTTTGTGACCAAAAAGGTTTCCAGTGTTTCAAGCTCAGGGCTACTTTTTTACTTACCCACTTAAGTAACTGTTTATTTATTTATTTATACATGTCTACGAAAGTACGATTATTAAAAAGGTGGTTGTACTCGTCCTACAAAAACAGCTATAAAATATGTTTATTGCCCAATACGAAGGATCGATGCTGGCATATTATATTCTGTTTAACCTCCGAATTCGGAGTTATAGTTTATATTATTATCAGCTGCAGATTTATATAGAAGGTATTTTTACATGGGGAATTGATCGATAATCGATAGTCTCTGCTCCATATAATAGGTACTCGGCATTGAACTTAGTTCGATCAAATTACTAATGTTTTTTTATGCGTTATTTGTACTCTTGGTATCGGTATGGTACTCGTATGCACTTCTAAAATTTAAACATCACAGAATTATTGCAAGTCCAATCTCAATGTATTAAGGCCAATCAATGCAAAGCCAGGTTAATCGGCACTTGAATCAATTTTCGTGAAATTAGCACTGATGACGTCATGCATTGACACTTAAAAAGTCGTCTGTAGACCGTCAAGACTATATGTATGGTCAATGGCCAGATGTCGGGCGGTCCGCCTTGACCTTCGCGCCCTAGTGAGTAATCCATCAGAATCCTTAGCCACTTCTGATTTCCTGGTACCAAAGCTAATGGTCCAATACTAGAGTCTGTTCAAACATAGGATCATCTTAATTGACGTCATTCTCATTATTAGGCAATCGTTTTCGTCATGTTCATTAAGAGGTAGCCGAGACAAGTGCGGCGGACATTGTGAGTTGATGCATCGATCATCATCGACTGAATTGATTGAGTTAATTAAAAACGTATTGCGATCGTAACGTATCGTAACCTACTTATACCTATTGTTTTCGGATTCAAATTACTTATTTAGGAGATCTATCCTACGGACATTCTAGCTTGATAAAAAACAAAAGCTGTCATATAACTTCAATTCTTCATATACCTAAAACTTTGTCAAGGTAAAGTAACCCCCAGGAACCGATACGTACTTTCGTGCAAGAAACGTAAGTTTCATGAGCATCAATAAAAGTCTGTTATCTCGACAGGCAAGACTAAATCACGTGCAGTTTCGCTCACTGCATCGGTTGCATACGGCGCGGCGGAGCAACGTGGGCGATAGCGTTCTCAAAATGGCGTGCCGATCTGTCGTTATTGTGTGGACTTGCATGCAGTTCGGTTTATAGCTGGCCTCCAACCTCCAATACCTTCTGTGTCGGGATGTGCTAGGAACTTCGGCTCATGTCTCACGGACTTGCCACAAAGTTTTATGAAGTACTTGACAATGGCATGACATCTTCCATATGTACTTATAGGAAAAAATAAGGAAGGTAGGTAGGTATCATGATTATAAAATAGCGGTAAATGATATTGAGAACTAAATACGTTGTTAAATAGATACGTAGACTACGTAGGCATAGGCATTATGCGAGTACTTACCTTTAATTAAATACGATTTGGTAAATTAATTGAGTAGATATTTTAACGAATAGGCCTGTTGACCTAACAACAGGTGGAGCCACCTACACAAAACCGCTTGTCGAGTGTCGATAGACGTGAGAATGCATTGCAATAACTCAATCTAAATATTCCATTAATGATATGTAGAATAAGAATAGATAATAATAATATCATGTAGGTATAATATTATTCATTATCTTCAAAGTTTCAGACAAAAAATCTTTATCATTCACTTAAACAAACAAACTTTTGTTAAACTAGTTTTGCCCAAAACTATTTCATTAAGCAACTACATTCGCGTAGTTACTTTAACTTAAAATAACATACCATGTTAGGAAATAATATAATGAACAAAATTAAGTACAAAATTACAGACTGCATGTAGCAAATTACCTAGAACCTAGGAGGACTTTTTACAATCAACTTTACCTACCCACGAAATATTTCATGTTCGATTTGAGCAAAAATAGAATCCAATAAACACACAAACGGGCTCTATCATTTTAATCAAAACTGGTAAGCACCGGGTATTTTACCGTAGCCGCAAAAATATGATGTTATAAGTACCTATGTGTGTGTTTTTCTTTCCTACCGTAGCTTCCAAACGGCTGAACCGATTTTCATTTAGTTTTTTCTAATTTATTAACTACATCCTACCAACTAATCCTATCTTACCTATCAATTCATGTTTTTGTGTTATGTTTTCAAGTATTTACTTATAGATAAGGACTTCTGTAGAACAATGCATCGATGCCATAAATGCTATATAATACCTTTAACACCTACACAAAACCATAAGGTATCTAATCTGTAAGCAAATTTTAGAACAGATAGGTGTTTGTAATTGTATGTCCTCGGCCGACCATCGATGGCCGAGTGATGTCAGACCAAGCGTGGGATGTACCATTGTGTTCTACAAACACTAACTGTACTAGAAATACGTATGTACATAGGTAAAATTGGTAAAGTAAACTGCTAGATATGTTGTATGGTTTGTAATACCTACTAGTAAGTACCGGGAAGTACGATTTTCACGTGATTATATTAAAAAGAGATCGGGCCAAAGGCAGGTCAATAAAATACGCACAAACCAATAATTTTCAGAAATTAATTAAAAAAAAATGATTAGCTGCTGATTCTCGCTTTGGCCAAATTGATTTTTAAGTATTGCCCTTGATTTTAATTATCATGGTGCATATTCAGTTGAAATGCAGTTAAGTTTTAAGCAATCCTTGACACTCATATTTTCATTAAGAACTTGTTTTGTTAATTGTTACCAATTAATTATGTAAATGTTACCTAGCGTAAGTACCTAATAAGGATTTTAAGGAATATACCTTTAAATAATAAATATACTACCCGCCTGAGATATAGAGCTACAAAAAAATACTTTCACCTAACTACGTGGTCAAATTCTTATAATGCCTCTCATTATAAAAATATTTCCTGTAATTTTACATTGCATTAAAGTATGATTGCGACCTCAAATCAAACACAGCTCAAATTATGAGTCAGAGTGCCAAACCGCAAACATAAGACTAGAAGACTACCCAGGTACTTATTTAGTTACATGAGGTTTTAGAATCAATCAATATCAGTAGTATCTGTACCTAACTACCTACCTACTGAATATACAGTCATATCTACTTATACCGACCAGTGAACACTATACGACATTTCATCGTAGTTTAGTCCTTATTGAGTTTTCATAAACTTGGTTCAACGTTCAACTGAATATAACTTTGTAGGTAGTATGGTTTCTTCCGAAGACGAATAAAACCATAACCATTAAAGGTTTTCTTGAATTTCCATTTCTGTTGGATTTTATTACATTTTTATTACCATGCCTAAACGTTATGGATTTAATATACCTACCTACCTACATGAGGAAAGGTTTTAACAATCGTCTTACATGAGCATGATGAAAATGTTTTATGAACCGATAATTATATTGTAAGTAGGTACTGGCCTGGTTTTTCCCTTAATTTCCATTGACCCAAATAGCCAGTAAATTACCGTTGGACATCACCCACACTGCATTGTGCTATGCTAATCACTGGTCCACATTGCGAATCCAGTCAGTCAATTAGTCATCCTCAGGGGATCGACCTGTCATACATTCGATAATTTGCAAACCAAATTCGATCATTGTCCTGAGAAGTTTATCGATTTGTTTTTAGAAAATGAAACCGATATCTTATTGGAATTCCACGGCATATATAGGTTTTTTAATTGCAAGCGCTTCACTTTGGCTCGATCGAACCAATTCGATTACAGCAGCTTACATTGATATGTAAAGCCAAATTTGGAAAGAAACATCGAAACGTTGAATTTCCAGGTTGTAAAGAAGAATCCCTTATAATCATAAACTACATCGGTGATAGCTGATAGTGATTTCAGACACGGAAGAGTCTTGTAAACTAGCTTAAGATATATACAACCACACAAATACACGTTGGAAAGTTTCAGTGATAAACACAATAGGTAGCTTCATAGAGCCTTGCTCAGTGAAACTTTCATTTATCATTAGGTATAAGGTACTTATATCGATTCGATTGAGTGAACTTATTATCGATAATTTTAAACTACCAATGAATGCCAATATGTAGTCGTTTCTTATGGAAACTTTCACTTCCCATCGATTTAAAGCCCTTTTCCTTGACGGAGTAGGGTCGCGCTCGCGTGCATTGTCCTAATATCCATCTCACCAGTTTCAAGGACTCCTTGCACGCAGCAGTCTACTCCGAATTCGCGAATACGAAGCTTCGGATCAAGCGCAAACATGTCACTTATTGCGTTGTATTAGAGGTAGTCATCATCAGTGTTGGCCAATTGGTTACATAGCCCGTCTACCAGGTCATGGGTCTCTCCCTAGCTCTTGGCCGTCCTCATCTAGAACATACTAGCAAGGTACTTTTTTAAGGCCGTTACCAGTTCTTCAGCAGTTACCTATAGCTAGAATGCATCTGCAGCTAGCATATGTTTTAACACTGCTGGTCATCCCCACGCTATATGACGTATGACGTCTTATCTTATCCATAAAAATGATATTATGTAGTAAAGTCGACGTATACCTCCAGTGACCTTGGGCCCCGAATGTTTCCTGCTGACAGCACGGAAGCACGCCACATCATGGCGGAAAGACTCTTGAAAACAAAGTGTATCGGCGGATGGGAATTCACACGTGAAAGCTATTTGCGTGCAGTTTTGGGGTACCCTACACATTATCTAAGATACTTCTGTACATAATATATGGAACAGATTGTTTTGAGATTTCATTTTGCACTTACATGTGAAGAAATTTGAGTAAGGTCTATTCTGATGAAGCTATTTCTTACTTACTTGTCATAAGGCAAGTCTTTCTCTACGAATGCAGGTATCAACAACCTGTTAAAATAGTGAACTTTAAACATGGGTCATCCATCTGTTACACACTCTTAATTGCCCCCATATAGAGTTTTCAGCCATAAAATTACATGTTAATTACAAAATTATAACACGGTTTATAGCTAAGCTTATGTATGCAGATAGGATAAATAACACCCACCTCTTTTATTGTTTGCCTTTTAAGGTTTTTGAATTAAGCACACGAGCAATTATTTAAGTAGGTTTATTGATAGCAATATCTTGAATAGCGAGGTACTTGTCTAGATAATAAGTAGTATGAATTTGCTTACGTACTTACCTAAATATTTAAATTCAAAGCAACATCAGTTGATCGGATCGGCTCAACATCTAGAGCTTATTGACCTCTTGAAATTTTCCACTACTACCTCTCCGTTATACAACTTGCATGAGGGGAGGGTGGAGCTCCTCCTGTACATGGAACCTTTGTACATATCCCCCTATATACTTTCAGCTCAGCCAGCCTAGCTCCCTGTTAACTGGAGTAGCAAGCCTGGATGTTTTTTCATCCAGGCTTGCTACAAATCCATAATATAAGTGTCTTGCGACAAATCCATAATATAAGTGTCCCAATGCTGGGCAAAGGCGTCCCCATACTTAGTCCACTGGATTGTGTAAATGACTATAACTGTAAATAATTAAACCCCCTATCTCCCAATTCCAGGCACCAAGAAGATGGAGTACAAGACCCGGCAGTGGCACGAGAAGTGCTTCTGCTGCGTGGTGTGCAAGAACGCCATCGGCACCAAGAGCTTCATCCCGCGCGAGCAGGAGATCTACTGCGCCGGCTGCTACGAGGACAAGTTCGCCACGCGCTGCGTCAAGTGCAACAAGGTGAGCGTGTCTTGTGTCCTTGTTACACCAAAGACAAGATCCTCGGATGATCCACGACCAATAATGAACGGCTAGCGATCTAGCGATTGACCGAGTGTTCGGCCGCTACTAGTTGTTATTCTGCGACCGAGGGTACTGTCTCGGCCATTCTACTCGATAGGTTTAATCAGACCGGCGGCAGACATCGTGATTGGTTGTAGATGCAAAGGTCAACGTTCGATTTTCTCTGTGCTTGCCGACTGGCGTTTAGATGTTTTGGTTTGGAAATTTATCGCAAACAAATGAAGCCGTGTAGTAAATCCCGGCGACGTGTGTCGAGAAGTGCTTCTGCTGCGTGGTGTGCAAGAACGCCATCGGCACCAAGAGCTTCATCCCGCGCGAGCAGGAGATCTACTGCGCCGGCTGCTACGAGGACAAGTTCGCCACGCGCTGCGTCAAGTGCAACAAGGTGAGCATGTCTTGTTGCGCGTAGCGCCCGATTCAAGTGCAACATGATGAGCGTGGCTGATAAAAGCTAGCTGGCGAAGCTAAGCTTTGTGGAACTACAGGGCTGTTCGCGCCGCCCTCATCGTTGGTTGTCAAAGTTAACGGCACTGACTCGTTACTGATGTTGTAAGTTTCGGTATTTTACGCAAACTATGAGACTCGTACAAGAAAAGAGGCTATGATGGCATCTATTAGATGGCAGAAGATATAGAATAAAATCGAGTAGGTACCGCCGCAGCCATATACATATAGGTTGGGGACGGTTATCTCAAACAAATTAAGTCGTTTATCGTAAATTACAAACCAAGTTTCTCTTAAACTACTTTCCATTACTTTACATCTAATGCAGTTAGAGGTAGGGTTGCCAACATTTTTTCACCAAATTATAGTATATTTCAAAATAAGTTATAAAAAAATATAGGACACTAAAGAAAAATATAGTACATTTTTTGAAAATCGAATAAATCACAAATTTGTTATACTCAGTTATTTTTATTTTTGTAAAAATTGTACTTTTTCGCACTTTTTGCATCTTTTAAAAGTTTTTTTTATCTAATATAAACGTATTAAATGCTTTTTCGCAATCTATGTTTAAGTTTATAAAAATAAAGAGCTCATTTTTTATTAGTTCGAGCTTTGCTCGATTCCTTTCTTCCCGCAACTTGATGTTCATAATAGAAAAAAATATTTCTGTAAACGCCGAAGTGGCGGGAATAGAAAGTAAGAAGGCTATTAATTTATAAATATTTTTTAAATTATTCTCAGATTTTCTAAAAATATGTTGCTATTTTTGGCCAGTACTAAAATTTTGAAATTCAGAACAATCTTTTAATTTTTGCAATATTTCATTAACAATTAAAATATCAGAGTAAAGTTCATCCATGTCGATGGCCAACTTCAATTTTAAGTTGAGAACGTCCACAACAGTGAATACAGGCATCAAAAGATATTTATTGATTTAAATTAAATTTTTGTACTTGCTGTAACAATTATTATGCTCAAAATTAAACCATTTATCTAGGTACTTTAAAGATTTATCTATAAATACTACAAAGTTTTCTGTTATTTTAGCCTTTTCTAATGGATCAAAAGTTTGCAACTTTTTTTTTGTTTCGTATCCGAAAAAACAGTCTTTTTAGGTTTTTCTAAATCTCAGTATTATCAAAACACTTAATAAAAAACTTGAAACTCAAAACAAAACAAAACAACGGCGCGCAACGTGAAAACTTTTTCACAGAAAAAAGGAAGAACTTTGACATTGTCAGTTTGACTTTGACGTTTGACGCTTCACGTTCGGATACATGTACAGCCCGCCCGCCTGCATCTTGCGCCGCGCCACGCGCCCCGTCTCGCAGGTTTTGAGCGCGAATTTTGAATTCATAATAGTTGAATTTTTTTATAAAATGACCTCGCGCATCGTTTTATTACTGTGAAAAGTGTACCTACTGAAATATAGTATTTTTGTGTACTATATTTTAGTTCAACAGTATATAGTACGAAGAGCCAAAATATAGTACAATACTATATAATATAGTACGGTTGGCAACTCTAGTTAGAGGATCTAATAATTTTATGTGTTTAATATTAATTTTACCAGTGCAACAAGCTTCTTATCTGCACATCCGTTCCTTGCAATCTTAAAACAGCAATCTCTGTTAACTGGTTTGAATCTCGATACATTTCCAGACAGCTTTCTAAAAGATTGGTTTCGTGGAATCATTGGAAACCTAGGATATGTTGAAGACCCTGCAGAGAAATTGTGTCTCATGTTAGCTTGTTTTGATCAGTATGACTACTTATCCCAATATCTTAACTTCGCCCAGTTCCCCACTATTTAATTTTCGAACAAGCTACCAACCATAGACTAAAAACCCTGCACCTCCTTATTCTGAGTTCCCTCCCATCTAACCCCAACCTCCTTGCTTCCAGATCATCACGCAAGGCGGCGTGACGTACAAGAACGAGCCGTGGCACCGCGAGTGCTTCACGTGCACCAACTGCAGCACGTCGCTGGCCGGCCAGCGGTTCACGTCGAGGGACGAGAAGCCCTACTGCGCTGAATGCTTTGGGGAACTGTTCGCCAAGCGGTGCACGTCTTGCACTAAGCCTATCACTGGTGAGTTTTTCTTTTTATTAGGTGCTAGTGTGAAAAGAGGTCTTTAATTTAAAATTGGGACTAGTGAGCGAAAAGAAGAATGAGATTAAAGTTGAAGGAATGAAGTGGGAGTGGGAGGATCTTGGCAACTGCTATCCAGGTTAAAAGTTCTCAAAGTCTTTTGTCCCTGCTGAGTCATCACGATGTGAAGTACCTACAAAAAGGCCTGTCAAGTCAATTGCAGATTGTAGCACTATAGTTTCGTAAATGATCGAGGTATTTGCCCAATATGGACAGGCAATACCTACAAACAATATAAAATGTGTACGAATTCATAATACAAACAAAACTTCATCTGCTTTCCAGGCATCGGCGGCACCCGCTTCATCTCGTTCGAGGACCGCCACTGGCACAACGACTGCTTCATCTGCGCGCAGTGCAAGACCTCGCTGGTGGGCAAGGGCTTCATCACCGACGGACAGGACATCATCTGTCCGGAGTGCGCCAAGCAGAAACTCATGTAAATACCCACAAGCCTTCGCTCGCGCTTCCTACCTTCGCGCTAACCATTCAGCAGCTAACGAGTGTTCAGCTTCTGATGATGATGACGCTTTCTGGCTCGCAGCGACTCCACGGTTGTGCCGCTGGTGGTTAGCGCGAGGAACTGGGTGATGTCGCCGTCGGCCAGCGTCGACGTGGAATGAGCGAGAAGGTTCGAGAACAGTCGAGAAGCAGCGGCGATCGTCTATTGTTACGTTCTGCGTTATGTTCGCGTCTATATTTTTTTATACAAAAAAAAACGAGGAAAATCACAAAAAAATAAGCACAAATAAGTATGTCTTGTCTATTAAGTATCGTTTCGCTTCTTTTTTTACTGAAATCTATTTAAGGTTTGTTTATATATTTTGGCTTAACAGCTTGTGTTAATACTGTCTTAACAACTGAGATTACATCGATCCGAGTCGTTTGTTATTTGTTGTGGTAAAATCGAATTTATCTATTGTCTGCAATTATACTATTTATCGATTTTAATTTTCGCTTTGGCTGTTGTATTAGTCTTTTAGGTGTTATCGATTTACCTAGAGCGATTCACACGAATATGCCTTATATAACATATCTAAGTCAATTTCAAGGGTATGTAATTTATGTTGTACATGTATTTGAAGATATATTTTACAACATTATGTAAAGTGCTATAAAACCTAGTGTACGTCTGTTCGCCGAGGGTGTCAGACAGATAGGCGTGTTCATGTTTTATTGTTCTCACCCCAGGGTGATAAGTGCTTCAAATGTTTAAACTGCATAACATAGGCTTAAGAAAATTATTGACAGATTAATTAAGTATTTATTACAAGGAGTACGCGACATTTATTAATTTTATCAAGGAATGTCTATGGTTTATCAGTGTGTGTCACATTTATGTAGGTCTGTGAGATTTTAAAGATTAAATTAGATTTAAACGCGTTGCCATAATACTCCACTGGCAGGCCGCTTCCTAACAATTTTAAGTGACATTCAGTCATAGTTTTTACTAATAAAATATAATTATTAAATATTTTTGTTCTCGAATTAAGAATCACTCTCGTTACAATAATGTAGTTGAAAGTTATCGCTATTTTTACAAGATAATAATTAATTTAATATATTAAGTGACATCATAACTATATTTATAAGAGAATAACATCTGTGTTAAGTACGGGATCGCTCCACGCTTTCTGACCACATACTGTTTGGGGATCACTACATAGGGGATAATGCTTAGGGTAAATTATATTATTGAATGTTAAAATTTATAATATATGTATTATACCTATATTTACTTTTTTTGAATCGAGTAGCTGTGTGATCTGATCTAAAACTTTATACCTATAGAATGTATAAACAATGAAACTTAATAAATGATACAAAAGTTATTGTTTGTTTTTATTTTGGTCCTCCCTCACTATTCTCATATTTAAAAGTACTATAGCGACATCTGTTGAGAAGTAGAAAAAGTAAAAATGTAATATATTTTTTTACGCGTTTATTAAGTACAAACTGTGTTACTTAAATTAAATTACTTACTACCTAAATTTATACAACAAATACTTTGTAATAGGCATTAGTTATGTTTATAATTTTGAAAATATGTGTTTATTTTATTATCATTATGCTAATAAGATTCTAGATTTTTATAAATTATAGACTAGTCAAAGTTAGACCTCTCTTATTTTTAATTATGTTTTGTAACATCATTATGTCATATGAATGAAGTATTTGATATAATCTGGTGAGTACCTGCACAATAAATATTTTATCATAATGCTAAACTAGCTGCAATATTAACAACTCAACACTTACAGTATGCTGAAATGAAATAATAGTAGGTTTAGGTGTAATATACCTGGTAGGGCTATTTACACTCTCTTGACTTATCCACAATACATAAAATAATTAATCCGAGTGTTACATACGATTGTTCACTTAAAATATGTGATCTTATGTATTGCCGAGTGAAAATCACCCACCATAATTATATGATACTGTGACAAATTCTTAAGTACATACCTTAAAAAATACTTTCTTCACACAGGCATAAGCATAGTTTGTTATGTACATTCTCTATCATATCAGTCAGTGCCAAAATACTTCATACCAAAATGATTTGGAGCTACAGGGTGTAGCTCTGATGTGAGTATCTTCATTTTTGGTACATAATCAACAACTGCCTGAGCTGCGGCTGGGGTGCAGAATAAATTAGATAATATTATACTCTCTTCCTTTACGCCATGCTGCCTTAGTACATTGACTGCCTGAAAAAAGAAAATGACTGATTAAATATTCATATATTCCAATGGTGGCAGTGGCACCATAGCCAGACCTTTAGTTAAGAGGGCGCCGAGCTTTTGACGCTAATCGATTTTAGGTATTCAATACGCTCCGTGTATGTGTGCGTGAGGCGGCTGTGGCGGCCGGCGCACAGTGGTTCCGTTTTAAAAAACAGTTGATATTAAACCTAAGAAAAATAAACGATGATCACCAATTGACTAACGGCTTGTTTCAGTATCCTATATATACCTATGTATTTGTTTACCAACGTAATTTTTTTACAGTTCATTTATGAAGAATCTTTAAAAAATTGTATGTTGGTAACCAAATCACTGGGTAAATAAGTAGGATATTGAAAACGGCCATCAAGGTTTTACCAATACCTACATATAAAATAAAACAACAGAAACTAAATATTATGTATTTGAAATATTTTTATTGGAAATCTTCACAAAATAGTTAGGTACGAATTGTAGAATTAAGTAGGTATTTTTGACATATTTTATGTCCCTATTTTTATATTTTACAGTCAGTGTCTTTTACTATATTTATTATAATTATAATCATTGAAATCGGATCAGTATACTAATGTAAAATAACAGAACGGCTAAATAGGGTAAAAACCCCAGAAGTTGACCGTTTGTATTCAAATTATTAAATCTTCAAAGTAGGTACGACAGATGCAGTATTATTGTAAGATGGAATTCTATTGAGCGGTGGTAGCTGAGTCGGGTAAGCGCCCGCTTATAATATGACGTACAATATAACATAGCTCTCACGATAAAGGTAAATATCGCGAGGAAACCTGCGCAGTGCACATCGAGATTCTAGTACTCATTAAAAAATAGCCATACGGCTCGCGGCCTATCACGTGAGTACAAATGTACAGCGAAAAGAGTCACCGATATTACAGTCGTGAACAAAATTATGTATGAATGGAATTAAAAGAAAAATCTTTTCTTTTTTTTAATTACTTTTTCCGCTTTAATCCTGGCAAAACAGTAGCGGAAAGCATTTTTTTTCGTTTTTCTGTCTCTTTCTTGTTTATTGCTTCCAAAATATATTGTGGCTCACGAATTTCCATTTTTCTGTCCAGCCTTGAATCAATAATTTCTGGTAGTAAACAATCATAATAAAATGTTTTCAATTTCGTTTCCATGTTGGTCTTCCAGAATTCGTCATCTCTTTTTATAGCTTCTATTTTCATATCTTTTTCTGTCCAAACAACAAACAAACAAATTTCCTTCCTGGTAATATGGAGTTGACCCTGGACCTGGTAGAACCAGTCGTGATGTGTATTTATTTTAAAGTTTCCGTCCTTATCCTGTTTCCAGATAATAATTTTCTTTTTTGATATGCCTTCTGCGACTGTCATATCCTTAGCCGAATATGGACACTTAATTTCTATAATTTTGTCTTTTGAGCCGTCTGGACTCTCTACTAATCCATCTGGACTGGCTGCCAAAAACGGTAGTTCAGGGTCGACAAATAACCCACATTTCTTTATACCTTCAAACTTATCATCATGTTCCTTTAAAACTTCTGCCAATTGTTTCAATGCAATATTTTCATTTTCTTTGCCATAACGTATAGATTTTACGTGGCTCAGATCGCCAGTCACATTGAGAATGTTTTTTACGAGAGGTGCACATTTTATAAGGCCTCTTTTACAAACCTTACCGAAGGCAGATGCAGTAAGACGAAATTGTCTTTGTTGATGCCACTCAATCGAATCTGCTTGTAAAACAGTTCTCTTTTCAAGAGACTGGCGATCTTCATCAGAAAGATTAAGTTTGTCCATGTGTTGTGATCTAGCAAACTCGAAGTCAGCTTGCTCTAGATCCGGCTTTTGACAGCAGTCGCCATAGTCTTTGTCTGTGGTACTATTTGAACCCTTTTTTGGCACAAAAGATTTTGTTAATCTCCGTCTTAAACCTGCGATTCTTTTTTTATTGCGTGTAATCTCTAAACGTTTTACAATAGGGTTAGGACTTCGCATCAAAATCTTTTTGCAAATATACGATTGCGGTTCTTTGGAGTTAAATGACACTACTGACCCAGCACAGCGAGCAGTGTAAGACTGGCGACTTGAATAATTAATTCTTTTACCGCCCACAAACTTCGCGATTACGCTGTTGAAAACTTCTGCAATGTTACTATTTACATCATATATTAGGCTTTTGGCATTATTTACTAATCTGGTCATAATTTTTAAGATTGCTGTAAAAATGTTGCTAGACTTCATTTCATCTACAAAATCTTGTTCGTTTTGATCAATGTTTTTGCAAAAGTAATGTTTACATAACTTGTGATTTCCAAAAACATGGTTTGGTGCATTTATTAGGTCTTGTTTTAGTTCAATAACTTTTTGGTTAAAATCTATATCTTTGGTGTTAATATGTTTGACAGCCCCTTTTACAGACCTACGTAAGCGCAGTATATTTTTACCAAGAAGTTTACGGTATTTTATTGGGTAGTTAGTGTTTTTTGTTAGCTCGTCAAGTTTTGTTGAAAAATTTCTTAACAGGTGATTTGTACACTCTATTTTTTCTACCAATAAGTTCCCATATGGTTTTGACTCTAAAATGCTCTTATATGTACTGGAGTCTCCATCAGCAATTAATTTCGAGTATATCAGGCCCTGGTTAGGCAAAGAGTGCTTAAAACCCTCAACTAATGCCACAGATTCCATGCCACTCGACGACCCTTCGTAGTTTTTAAAACACGTGTGATTGGGAACTGGCATTTTTTTGTTTTCAGAACGTGCACAAATCATGCAGTATTTATTTTTAACAGCCATGTAGAGGACTTTTTTTGTTCGGTATCCAATTATTACCGCAGCACCCGACAAAGCGTTGTAATTTTTCTTAAATGATCTTTTTGACCAACATCCGTCAGCAACAACGGTTATCATAGGTACTCCATCTGAATTAACATTACCATCTCGCACAGCTAAATCAAATTCTTCTTTTGCTGCTTCCTCCATGCATTTTTCTTTTGCCGTTTCCCATAGTTCACAGACTCTTGCGTGACATTTGGCATACAAATGGTCTGACATAGAAGGTATCTCAAGTGAAGCAGATACCTGTTCTAAGCCCGCGTGTCCAGCACCAATAGACATGAAAGCGCTTACAACATTTTCGTTTAGGTCGAATTCATTTTTATCTTCAGATTTTTTACAGTTCTTTAAACTCAATTTAAGGTTGCACATTTGGCAAACAAACTCAAATTTAGACACAAATCCCTTCCTTTTTTCTCCTAATAGTTTCAAATGATTAAAGTTACAACCTAATGGAGAGTTATGATGTGATATTTCTAGTAACTGTTCATATAAATACATAAAATCTACAATTCTACTTCCACCGATTCTGATTTCATCATTCTTTTCTTCTGGTTGTACTGTAGAATCTTCTTCATTTGGTTCAGCTGGCGAATGAGGTATGGGAAGCTAGAAATAAACAAATTATCAAATTAAACTATTTCATAAAAGTATTGTGCTATTTATCCTACAACTAGGTTCAGGATACCTATACATAATTACTTCTGTATATTGTGCAATAAAAGAATAAATAAATAAGTAAATAAATACCTTTTAGAATTTAATGTTTGTAACTTACATTTGAATTACTTTGCGTCTTAGTTATAGCAGCAAGCCTCTGAATATTTTGTTTTTCATTCAACGATTCAGCCGGCGGTGAATGAGATGTAGAAAGCTAAAAATTAAACACATTATTAAATTAGACTAGTTATGTAAAAGTGTTGTGCCAACTAGTATTTATCACACGATCAAGTTTGGGATACCTTGATGAGTTTATAAGTTTACAACTTACATTGGTATTATCTGTCGTCTTAGGTATTGAAGCACGCCTCTGTAGTTTTTGTATTTTGTCAAACGATAGTCTAAAATAGAAGAAAAAACTTTATTTAGTGTTAGGACTATACAGTGGTGAATAAATTACTATGACTGTATATGAGATTAATTATACTTACATTTCTACACTATCATCTTTGTCTTCAAAATTCTCAGGCTGTTGTTTTCTTTCTGTCATTGTGTGATTAGATTTAATTAATGTATTCTGCAGAGAAATGCCAACATCTGGTACGTTTACCCTATAAGTAATAGAAGAAAGTTACAGTTATAACGAGTAAATTCGTAGATTTAGCAGTAGGTAGGTAAATATATAGCTAGTATAGCTATATATCTACCTACTAGGCACATGTATTTGGTAGGAGAATAGTTACTATGAAAAAAACGTATGTAAATAATCTTTATTTACTGAACTGACTATACAGTGGTGAATAAATTACCATGTATATGTGATTAATTATACTTACATTTCTACACTATCCCTTTTGTCTTCAAAATTTTCAAGCTGTTGTTTTCTTTCTGTCATTGTGTGATCAGATGTAATTAATGTATTCTGCAGAGAAATGCCGACATCTGGTATGTTTACCCTATAAGTAATAGAAGAAAGCTACAGTTATAACGAGTAAATTCGTAGATTTAGCAGTAGATAGGTAGGTAGGTAAATATATAGGTACTTATACTAGGCAGAAGTATTTGTAAGGAGAATAGGTAAAATAGACATAGGTAGATGGGCACTTTGTGACTATACAGTGGTGAATAAATTACCATGTAGGTATATGTGATTAATTATACTTACATTTCTACACTATCCTCTTTGTCTTCAAAATTTTCAAGCTGTTGTTTTCTTTCTGTCATTGTGTGATCAGATGTAATTAATGTATTCTGCAGAGAAATGCCAACATCTGGTATGTTTACCCTATAAGTAATAGAAGAAAGCTACAGTTATAACGAGTAAATTCGTAGATTTAGCAGTAGATAGGTAGGTAGGTAAATATATAGGTACTTATACTAGGCAGATGTATTTGTAAGAAGAATAGGTAAAATAGACATAGGTAGATGGGCACTTTGTTACTTTGCGCAGCGAACGCGCAAGGTATGTAGATATTCTAGATAGGTAGGTACCGAGTATACTTACGAAGCAACAGGAGTATTCTCTTTGTTTTCATAACTCTTGGCCGGTAGCTTTCTTGCCCTAAAAAGAGTTTTATTTTATTATTTTCTTACCACATTACTAATTAATTACTTAAAACTAATTTTTTTTTTTCATTTAGTATAAGTTAGTGATGTAACGAATGTGTGTTTTTGAACATTCGCGAATGCGAATGCGAATGCGAATATCTGATATCGATATTCGCGAATGCGAATGCGAATGCGAATATTCAGTCTGTGTTCAAATTTGGCGACATTTGTATGGTTTGCTGTTCTAGGCGCATTTCAAATCCGACTAGCCAATACTAGACGCAGTTTTTTTATGAAGTAGTAACACTTTTCGAAGCGTCCGTGGTCGAGCTAGCTTCAGTGATCGTAACTGCTGATCACTGAGGTTAAGCAACACATGGTACGGTAATTGGATGGGTGACCGATTTTAAGTGTTTTTTTTTCTGGACGCTTCCTTGCTTCGGACGGCACGTCAAACCGTGGGTCCCGGTTGCTGCTTCGGCAGCAGTCGTTAAGCCTTGTCAGAGGCCTTCGGGCAGCTTGAAAACATCTGACAGTCGGGTTGCCCGACAACTTTCTCAGCACAAGCTTGTGTTGGGGTCCACCAGCCCGCACTAGGCCAGCGTGGTGGACTAGGCCTAAACCCCTTCCTTAATTGGAAGGAGACTCGTGCCCCAGCAGTGTGGACGTGATGGGTCGTGATGATGATGATGATGATGATGACACTTGTTTTAGCCCCGTAACTGTTACGACACATTACGACTGTTCTCACACAACAGTGTGTTGTTTTTCGGACCCGGCAAATTTTAAGGGTGGATTCTACGAGTAATTTCATCGAGAAAACACCTCCATAATGTGCGGTCAAATCTCAATATTTATTCTAAAAATGGCGACTATTTAAAGTTTTAGATACTTACTTAGTTTTTAATTCTTCTTCATAAAAAATCCTATCTCGAGATTTAAACGCCTTACGGATACGAAATAAAATGTTTTATCCTCAAATAGACATTTCTATCCAGTAAAAATAATATCCACAACTGCTAAAAAGGTACATAAAATAAGTTAAAAGTACCTAATGTATTTTTTTTTGACGCAAAAGAACATAAAAAATCTACATTTAAGTACTTGAATTACTTTGAAAATATCCCCTTTTTGATGATATTAAGTATTTTTTAATGTATTTGAAATAAGCTAAACAATGATACCAAAATCGTATCTCTACGTCGAGGTAGTCAAGAATTATTGCAAGTTCAAAACACACAGTATAGGAACGCAGTCTCAATTTTGTTCCGAGATTTGCCGAGCGGATATAAACTCATCCGACAGATTTATCATTATAAATAATACCAAATGATAAAGTAAAGACTGAAAATGTGATTAAGTTTCTTAAAAAGGTTATAAACGAATGGATTTTGATTTTGTTAACGTATCTTTTTTTTTTTAATAGTTTTTTTCTAATTAATACTGACTTAATGACATTCGCAAAACATTCGCACAATTTTTTGCGAATGCGAATGCGAATGCGAATATCCAAAAACATGCGAATATTCGCGAATGCGAATGCGAATGCGAATATTCGTTACATCACTAGTATAAGTATACTAAATGAAAAAAAAAAATTAGTTTTACAGCCGAAGACAGGTCAATGAACCTGACATACTGAACGATATCTATTCTTGTAAAAATAAATATTAAATCAACAAAAAAAAATATTGTATACTATACCTACTTTGATTTTATTGTCATAATCATCATCAGCCACTACACGTCCACTGCTGAACATAGGCCTCTAAGGAGCGCCACAACACTATCCTTGGCCTTGACCTAAATTCATTAGGTACATAGGTAGGTATAAGAAAAAGGGGTAAGTGTACAAGTTTTACTTACTTCATTTCTTCATGCATGTGTTTAGCTAGGTTTTTTCGCCAACCACTTCTCTTTCTTCCTTTGTTAACTTTGTTTCCCATAGTGAACTGACACCAAACACTATTTACGTAAAAGATCCGTGCGCGAGCGCAAGCGACACAACCTCCCCGTCTGACGGCCGTAGCCAGACTAATGCGGATACGGGGGACACAGGGCGGCTCCTCTTAGACTGGGCGGAATACGCGCCAATTTTATTATTTTCTTCGTATTATTGAAATAAAAACATATTTTGAAAAAATAAAGTTTATACTATATCCAAAACGATTAGTTGTATTACAATACAAAAACTCAAAACGTTCCTTTAAGTATTGAAGCCGTAGTTAGGTTTCAGATGGTTTTGGTTTTCCGTTGCAGAGGTAACTTTGGATTTTTTTTCTATCGAGGAAACTAAAAGTAATTGCGTTTTCGAACTTTATAATCGAAAAAAGGTATTCTCAAATATATTATTATATAAATCTCATAACTAAATCCTTAGTAAAAACGATACAGCAATGCAACAGAGCAACGCAAATATTTCGCAATTACATATTATTTGCGCGGCGCCCTCTTAAGGATACCTAGAATAACATATTGAGAGTAAGATTACTGTTGGTTTATCTGTGAGTCTCTATGTAATAGGGAAGGGAATTGACATCTTTCAGGAACATCCAAATCCTATCCTGGCTGCTAACCAGCTAATAAAATTTAAATAAAGGGTTATAAGATAATTCTGGATTCCTAGATAAAACGTTAACAAGCTCATGATCATGACAATTGATAATGGTGTCAATAATAATTATAAATACCTGTTTCACAGTGTTGCCGGTAGACATAATAGGGTACATGAGGAGGACTTGTCTCCTCGCAATGTCTTCAGGGAACTTGGCATATACCACATGAGCCTCATGGGTATCTGTATCACTTTCAACAAGTATTTTACCTATGCGGATGGAACGGCAGCAATCACGGAGACCCTGAAAATGTTTTTGAACATAAGTATGGTACTGTTACTACTGAAGAACTCCATACATTGAACTGAAAACCTGTGTCAAATAGTGTCAATAAATACACAATTTTTTTGAAGTCAGTTAAAAATTATTATGATTATGACCATGTAAACATTAGGCCCCACCTGCTCCATAGCTTCTCCAGATCTAACAATAGACACGCCGCAGTTTCCGGCGCCATATTTGAGCCCCTTGTACAGAGCTCCAGTCGGGGTTATCACTTCACAATCAGTAAATGGCAGCTTGTTCAGGCTCTCCTCGATGACAAGGCGAATCAACCGGTCGGCATAAAACTTAAAGTCATTTCTCGTCGTGTTCCTAAATAAATCAGAGCATTAAATTACACGGAACAAGATGAAAAGACTTTTTCCTAAAATACATTTTATAACCTTACTTGTCTCGCAGAATAGTTTGTAATTCCTTGATATTGTCGTTTGATGGCAGTAGCGTAACACTATCCCCAAATTGATCCAACACGTCGTTAGCGTCCCACTGCCTCAAATCGTTGTCAATTATTTCCATTTTCGAGAAATATTTATTTGTTATTTACAAAATAAAAATATTCTCCACTCGAACCACACCAAATAATAATTTGACAGTGACAGTTGTTGACATGACCACACAGCTGATACTGACAGTGACAGCAGATAATTATCAAGTCATTGTTCTGAGGATCAGCTTTTCTTATGCATACACTACACTTCATACATTAAATAGCTGAAGAAAATAAAAAATTCAAAGATAAAATGATAATGATATGGGAAGCGGACCAAGATTCATCCGTCCGCTCATGTTCACTGAGTAGTAAATCTGGATGAATCGCACTATGCGACCTTAAGTAGGTACTAAGGGTGGGTTGCACCATTTAACTTTAACTATTACAAAAGTCAAATCTCTTGGCGAGACAGATCAATCTTCAAGAGATTTGACGTCTGTAATAGTTAAAGTTAAATGGTGCAACCCATCCTAAGTCTATGATAAAATCTAAAGTTGGCAGCACAACAAATGCTTCATTTAGGACGCTGTAAAAATATGGAACCGACTACGTGTCGCCTGCCTGAAACAGCTTCAACGCCTTAACAGCTTTTTAACACCATCATTATTAGTGACGTTGGCTTATTTGACCTAGCCATGGCCAGAGTGTAAATATGGTATAAGGATTTTGGCTCTGGCAATACCGACACCTAATCTGTGTTCCGTTCACCGCCCCGCGCCCGTATTGGCTGTCGTTTCGTTTCGTTTGTCGACTTGTCGTGTGACGTGAATGAATTGATTTGATTTGATTCTGAAATCGCGAAAGGAGGCAACGCGAGGCAAGCGGGTGTTTCTCTTCATTTCTCATCTTCTCGTTGCTGTGATGAGTTAAAAAGTTCGGAGCATTGCCGACGCGTCGTCACTGCAAATAAATAGTCAAGTTATAGGCATTCCGCCGTCATTACTGGAAATAGAGTCGCTTCGGCTGCAAGCCGCCTCATTTCCACGCCTGTTTCTATAAATTTGACATTACCCGACTGTGATATAACGATAAGTTGACCATTTCACCGGTAATGATTGTGACTATTTACTAAATTTCGCGTGTTTTGTGCTTTTTCTTTCGTGAGCAATCCCCAAAGACGAAAAGAAGAAACATGGGTAGTGCCAAAATGAGCTACAATTATAACCTGGATGTCACGCCGAATTACTCTTATATTTTCGACTTCGAAAGCGAGTTTATTCACCAGAATTCAAGGAAATGGATGACTGAAAACTGGACTGTGGCATTCTACTACATAGGAGTCTACATGGCATTCATATTTGGAGGACAATACTACATGCAGAACCGTCCCAGGTGAGTCAGATGAAACAATATCTATTAGATAGGTACCAATGTGGGTGACCACAACCACTATGCACCAGCTATGGGGTTATAGGTTTCATATTCCTAGTGAATTAGGTTTTTGGGTGTGAAATCCTTATGTGAAAGTAACCTATCTTGGATGATCATCTGTTCTTTAGAGAGCCTATAGATAAGATTTAGGAATCAAATTAAATACATTTAAAAGAAGGATATTCTGAAATAATTTTCACTGATGGGCCTTTTTATTTTATAACATTAGTTTGTTGATAAAATATTTTTAAAAATCACTCAGCTCAATTTCTTTATAGGTCTCCAATTTATTTATGATTCTTAATTAATTATTTATCTAAGTATGGGAAGGCATGAAATCATGTAATATTACATAGACCAATGTACTAATTAGTTTGTAAAACAAAAGAGATTTTTCAGAAATAGAAACATTAAATAATTTCATGGTAACTTTTCAATAATTTACAGAATTCCTAAGAAAGAACTAAATTTTTCCATAAATTCCTCAAAATATTATTTTCCTGAAAAATCTTTTAGCTGCATTACAAGCATCATAATTATTTCACTAAATAATAAAGAATTGGTCTAAATATTATGATGATTATAGGCGACAAAAGTAAGGAATTACTAGCGCCAGGTATGAAAAAAAATATCCATGCTCATAACACAATCTAAATCACCTCATGTTTATTATTTTACATTAATAGTACCAATAAATAAAATAATTTATAACTATGCTAATAAAATAGTATGAAAACATTGTTTCATATCAGTAAGTAATCATTTATGAAGTTAAGAAGTTATCAATACACATTTTTTATACAAATGTATCATATTATGCAACATTTAATATTTTACAGCATAGACCTAAGAGATATGACCTTTATGATATACATATATGTAGCAAACCATGTATGCAGCTATGTATTTTTTGGTATAAGTAGGTAAACAAACAAAGATGCATGATTTTACTTTATAACAAAAAATAAACATATTTTTGTTATAAGTTATAAATAATGATAACATGGGTCACAGTTGGATGATAATATAACCCCCGTCGTATCATAATTACAAATTACACTTGACCCTAATTAAACTTTTAGATGATGACCTTTTTAAAAAGGGTGTGATCACCTTAGGTCAGACTTATTCACCTAACTATAGATAGATTTATAATGTTATCTGACCTGTATGTTGGTAATTGTGTAGGTATATAAATTTTTGGATGAAATACAATTGCTATGCCCTGATAAGAAAGAAAGTCCGCCACAACGGCGACGTTGATACATAACATGCTCATGGTAAGTAATACACGAAAACTTAATTTTTTTGTTACGTAATTTTGGAATAAAATTTATAAATTGTACAAACGACATTTCGTCTGATATTGCACGCACGAAGAAGTACCCAGCGGGCGTGCGGAACAAACGAAATTACAGCGGCGGCCGCCGACCGAATGCACAGAATCTCTTGTTTCTTAACCTTTAACTGCCGACCTACCAGTCTCACAGACGGCCTCGTTTTTATTTTGACAATATTTTTTCACCCGAAACGTTACCAAGGTTCCGCCCCTCAGTACCCTCCTCCCCCCGCGTGTTCTACTTGCTGTAGGCGTCCCGCTCACGGCGCGTGCACAGGTGCTTTATGCGGAGCTCGAGACGTCTCACAGACGTGAGTACGGTGTTTATGTTCCAAACTTGATACGTCTCTTGGTCGTCACCACGATGTAAATGCATGTACTACCTTAGTGTCTTGAGGTCGTCACATCGTAATTAACATATGCTTTTTTTCCTACGGAATGTCTGAAAGTGGTGAAAACCTAGTGATTATAAAAATCAAGCAATTGATAATCATAGGAAACTGAGAGAAAAGAGACAAGACGTGCGAGGCGATGAAATATCAGACCACCGCGAGAACTACGTTATTCCATTGAACCAGTTATTGGTCCAACAGATATGCCCTCACCGCCTCCTGCCCGAGCATAAGCTCAAGAATAGCTGGGTATTCGGAAGACATGTGCAATTTGTCCAAGGCTACTAAAAAGACGCACAAAAAAATCATGTTGTCTTTGGAAGAAACTCATATGTGCCTTACATTTTGCCTACAAATATGCAATAGCTGCAAGCCATAAATATGCTAACTTGATTGAGTGTCAGTTTTTTATTTCGTTAAGTTTTTGTGCCGATTCTTTTTTATTTTACTTTATTAGTTATAAAAGAGTAAAATTATAAAAAAAAATCTACTGATATGTGTATAAATAAAAAAATATATATGTCTAATAAAAGTTCCTAAAAATGTTCAAATAAAACTTGGGGTCTCATCAATACAGGCTGATTTCTTGTTAAATTAACTAATTGTTTTATTGGCTATCCATATATTATAAGCCATTTATCTATAGTATTTTTATGGGTGGTTATAAATTAAATAAAACGAATACTTTATTTTTAAATGATTTTTCAATTATCTACGTCTCTCAGACGTAACCTCGTTGTTAGTGGCGCGTTTAGGCCACGTCGGCAGTTAAAGGTTAATCAAAGAAAAAAAACGGAACAAATTACAATTGTAAAAGATCTAGAATCTTCGCAGTGACGAACCGTAACACTTTCGCTGCTTCCGAGGGACCGACGCGTTCCGCCGCGTTGCCACATTCCCCGATATCGTTGAGAAACGTTTAGCCAACACCGCTCGTCTGGTCAACTGGGACACGAGGAGTTTCCCGAAGTTTCTGAGCGTGGAAAACCCGCCGGCTCACTCCGGATTTACAAATCATTAGAAGCCAGGGCATTGGCAACTCCAATGCTACGCGATAGAGTCGATGATAGCGTACGTAACAGTTCGCAAAGCCGAGGTGTAGCGTCTGATAATCGCGTGTTGCGTTACGCTCGGTCAACGATGGTAGTGACCGTCGCGGGGTGTGATGGTAACGAACCTGTATGTTACACAAGGAACCCGTTCCCCGCCGGGTATGACAAAATTGTACCTTCCATTCATTCTAGAAAACCCTACTGTGTCACTTTTACTTCTTAACTATGCGGTTGACTGCAATCACTATGTTTACGTTTTGGAACTCGCGAACCGTTTTAGGGGTGAAGTGTGTAATTTGTTACTGCAGTTTTGTAACTTGTTGCACCGAGTCACGAAAGGTACTCCAAATGTTATTTACTTTACTAAAACATTTCGGAGTAATTCGCGTGTTTAGGAGTTTAATATGTATGTAGTATACGTTTCTTAGCGAAAATATAATATTCAGTCAGTCCGGCTAGAAACATGCTTCTCGTAAGCTTAGTTCGCTGTTTATCTTTTTATCCTTGACATTCAGATTCTAGCGCTCGTAAGCTCGCAGTTGATCTACCTCTAGGTAGATAATAATATGTAATAATAATAATATGTGTGGGGACATCTCACACACGGTCATCCGACCCCAAGCTAGGCAGAACCTGTGTTATGGGTGTCGGACAACTGATATATCTACACAAATACATAGATAGATACATACTAAATATAAATATCAACAACCAAGACCCGAGTACAAATATCTGTCTTTAAACAAATATTTGCCCCAGCCGGGAATCGAACCCGGGACCTTCGGCATAGCAGTCAGGGTCACTAACCACTACGCCATTCAGCCGTTATAGATATTTATCTCAATATTTTCTTGAGTCAGACTTTTTAGATAGCCATTTGGAAATAGTCTTGTTTTAGTTACAGTGCTTACTCTTTTTTTATTTCTGTGTTCAAGACCACCTATGTTCAGTTATACAATATTGTATCAAGAGATAATGTTCAGTTACCTATGTTATGTGCATCAATAGATGGCACCGCATAATGTACGGTGGCCTGCGCCTAAAAGTATACAGACGTGTTGTGTGTGATGTGTGTAGCAGTGGTGTTTGTGTGGATGTGCTTGAGCAGCATGTGAGCTTGAGATCGCTATTTTAAAAACTCCGCCTGTATACTTTTAGGCGCAGGCCACCGTACATGTACATCGCGTTATTAAGATGGTTTAATCATACCACCTCAATCAAAATGGCGATAACAGGAGGTAGGCTAGTGCGAAGCAGTTACCATTACGATGATTGTTAACAAATATCGTATAATTGTTCGTAACACATCGTCCATCATGGCTCCGACAGCTGCAGCCCACTTCACTACTTCTGTTGATTGATACTGATTGATCCATTCACATTCATTATTGATGGAAAATGGTGTGTCGTTGACCATTTCGAATCAAGTTTTGTTACGGTGATTACTTAGACTAAATTATTGAATCTATTTTCTTTTAGATAGGTACGAGATGCAAATATTTCGGAAAGCCAAATTTGTGGAACAAACATTGTTCAAAATTACGAGTGGTAACAACAACAATCCTTTTTCGTAATATTACATTAACGTAATATCACTTGTATATAATAAATTGTTTATTTAAAAATATGTATAATATAAACTTACTTAGTTCATTGACTACTATTTCCCCGGAAACAAATCGACCTTCGATAAAGGTTAATATTTGCATATTCTTAAAAAGTAACAAAACTGAACAATAGCAGCAAAGTTATCTTAAATCTGTCCATCGGTTTCGAAGCTTACAGACTATGTAAAGTAAAATACTTTTTTCTGTCAGTGGTTAAATACAACTTTGCACTAGTTATAAAATCAATAAAGCATGTGCATGACTGTTCATGGGCATTTATATCAGTTGATTAGGTCTCCATTACTGATACTGACTCATACAATGTTATCTTAAGCCTAGCAATTTAGTACCAGCAGTTATTATCAATAACAGAATTACCTATACATTAATATTTGCATTACTACTTTCGTGATAGGTAGTAGAAAGTTAAAAGTATTACCTTCGTCAGGTACCTAATAACTGTAAAAAATATAGTAAAAGAAACAATCCGAAATGTGAAATGAGTGGGTCCGTTTTGTTCTTATCTCTACATAGGTATAGGTGCGTATTACCACTACAGAAGATATCGTTTTAAATAATAATTTATTCAGAAAAATAGAAGGCGGAACAGATATAAAACCACTACTGATACAGTTCTTAAATTTTTCTTTGGTATCTATTTCATTTAGTATTGTCGTGTATATCTAGAGTTTGTTTATTTTTTTTAACAGAGTAGTTAGTCAAGCAGATGCTTACACATGATCGGCTTAAGGTAATTTTTTACGGCCAAATAAGGGGTGCAGGAAAGGGGACTCTTGGAGGGAAATTTTACATCTGTTCCGCACACCGCACCCGGTCCAGTCACCTTTCTATAGCTAATCTCTTCCAATTTCTTCCACCCAAACTTACTTGGTGGACAATAGAGTTATATTATTAGCAATTTAATTAGAGATACAATAATAATACTCATCATCATCATCATCACGACCCATCACGTCCCCACTGCTGGGGCTTAGGCCTACAATGAAGGAAGGGTTTTGGCATAGGCCACCACGCTGGCCTAGTGCGGGTTGGTGGACCCCAACACAAGCTAGCTTGTGCTGAGAGAGTTGTCGGGTACGTGGGCAACCCGATTGTCAGATGTTTTCAAGGTGCCCGAAAGGCCTCTGTGACTAGGCTTAATAATACAGTCTAATATTAATTATCTTATCTGTCCCAGGTTCGAGCTGCGGCGCACGCTGATGGTGTGGAATTGCTGCCTGGCCGGGTTCAGCATCATGGGCGCGTGCCGCACGCTGCCCGAGTTCATCCACGTGCTGCGCAACTACGGCATCTACCACTCTGTCTGTGTGCCCAGGTAGGATATACACCACCTTTTCAACTTATCTAAAGGTATACTTTCGAAGTAATCGTCTGTCTGTGGCAGAGATATCAGTGCAGCGTCAAACACTTAGTGCTAATTTCTCCATAGTGGGTTAGAGCATAACCAGGGATTATTGGTTGACTTTTGACACATCTGTCAAGAATTTAATATGGAGATGACGTATAATTGATGAACCAATCCCTGGTTACGATCTAACCGACTATGGCGAAATTGGAGCTAAGGGTTAGAATACAAGACAACGGCTACGGCGACGATGACGCTGACGAAATTAGTCCGAACGAAGTTCGGACATAAGCTAATTTCGGTGCGTCAGTGATGTCGGGGCCACTGTAGTCTGAAGTGAACTTAAAAACCACCATACATATTATTATGTTGCAAAACTATTATAGTATGAGCAGAAGGGTGAGCTCGACATGGAATAATACGTTAAAAACACTTTTGTAGGTGTAAAGCAAAAATATAGAATAATCGAATATCTGCAGTAACCCACTTTGATCTTGATTTTCTAACATCTTATAAAAAAACATCGTCATACTTAGTACCTGACTTACTTGTCTAAGTACCTGACCCATCATACACTGCTTCGTCTAATGTCTCCACCACACATCATAATGAAATCATCTCTTTTCCATGGTGAAAATTCAATCAGAAACAAAAAGCTTTTTGCAAGCGAGTATAACGTATGTAGGTACCGTGCCATTATTAATTTATTGATTCTCGAATAGCCGTTTTCAAGCTGAAAATAAATTTTATCGATTTACATAAACGTGAACGTTAAATTTTATGTATCAATTGCATGTATGGACGAACCAGATCACTTGCATATAGCATTCGTTCTAGGTGGCTGGTTACAGTGTCTGTTAAGCGTCCTCTGATAACACCTTACAACGAAGAGTAACATATGATAAAAATAAAAGTTAAGTACATTATAGATTTCCAAAATAATATGCTGCTTAATATAATCTTCCTTTTCACCGTCGTTATATGCCATAGGTATCTCAGGCATGGAAGCTATCTAGGAACTGCTCAGCTCGTATGTAGCATTCTCTTCACGCGCATAGATACTTTATCTTGATAAACTCCGTTATCTATCAGCTTTATATCGCGAGTCTAGCGCCCACCGGTAGATGGTCACGTTTCGTGGATGCCTTTCATATCATTATTATTACAACTGTATATCACACGTATCACGTATTCGATATCGGTATAATGTTAGGAAGTAGTTTTAGTATTCCCATGGCGTCGCATGGCGAAAGTTTGCGTAACCGCCGAATTTATAATAGAAGATGATTAGCATTGTGAAGGAATTGAACTCGTTACTATACACTGAATTCATGTACTTGTTACTCGTATTCAATTTGCTATTTAAAACTACAATAGGTACATTTTAAGGCATACTTTGCAACTTTTAATACATTACCTAATTAATTTAACAAGAAATACAAACTTAAAGCACTGACCGACATGCATAATACAATTAACTAAATTACTTATATATATACTTATATATAATTAATTACAAAAGGGCTGACCTTGTTGTGAATTTCACATGAAAGTGGAAACAGAGTATTATGTTAACGCAATGAATATTTATTTATTAAACAGCTGATACTGAAGTCAAGAGAGAACAATGCCCGCTAGCCCGGCGGTCAATCGCAGCTTAAAATTTGTATTAACGATTATAGGTATGTAAAGTCTTTTTTTTAAAATTGGCGACAATCGACTGTTGATGAACTGTTCAAAATCTGTCAATTTAGTATCTGAGATTAAAAAAACTAACTTTAGTGATATTCAGTTAAAAAAACTAACTTTAGCGGAATCAAACGTTTTTCTACAGTCGTTTGCAATAGAAACCAACAATCATGTAAACAAATATGGCGGACTGACATTGACAGCGTATTGTTTATGCCCATAGTGATGTCATAGTGTTCTAATTAGATTAAATATATAAGCCATAGACTATAAAATAAAACTGATTATATATAAAAAAAAGTGTTTATTAAAACAAATTTAAATCTTCGTCTTCGTCATCATCACTATCAGAAGTGTCGCCGGTGACTGTAATTATAAATGGAACCACTACGTCATCGCTTGCTATGTCTAAAATGCCGTCGAGCTTTTTCATTTCTTCCTCTTCCTTTTTTCGTTTTGGTTAATTATATTAAGCTCTTGAATTTTTTTTAAATTGTATTCAAATAATATTAAATTAAAATAATTTATTAAATTAAAAATAAAAGATAACTTCAGATTACGAACAACACTAACTTTTCAATGACTTATAGAGTTCGATGAGTAAAAAACTAAGATGACAGCTTGTCAAATACTTCGAAATTTTTACGTTGCAAATGTTTTAACAAATTTAACTTATAAATACAAGTTAAATCGTGTTGAAGATAATGTGAAAACAATGGTGTGTTCGTTGAAATCAGACTATGTTCATAAATTGATCGAAAATGTATGTGATTACGGAGTAATCGTGACAATTTGGTTTGTTTACATGATTGCTGGTTTCCATTGCAAACCACTATAGGTATGTTTCTTCTGTCAAACATTTTATAAGAGGTTCCGAGGTATTCCGATAGAGGCGATTTTCTTCTTAAAAATCTGCTTTGACTGGTGAAAATGCAACGTGATTTACTTAGAATTAAAAACCCATGGTGGAGGTACCTACAGGCTATAACCATTCCGTTTGTCACGGTAATTACCATTTTCTCAGATATAAAGAACAGCCGTGGTTAATATCGCTCCAGTGCATGTCATTCTCAGGTTAGGTGAAGTTCACCAGTTAATGACCATACGCTGACAAGGTCTCCCGCAACTTAATTGGTCCCCAGCGTCTGTTAGTACGGTTTCAATTCAGTTAAAACACAGTTTCTGTGGTATTCTGTAATCACAATTTATTTAACTCTTCTCTTTATTTCTTTACACATACAATTTAGTCGTGCAGTATCAAAATTATTAGCCAAAAAACATTGATGTCAGATCAATGTTTTTTTGCTGAAATATCAGCCCATTTTACCTAATAATTGATTCATAAAAAATAGAAAAGGACTTGTCCGGAAATAATTACGATTTTCGCTCGATCCAGGCTCACCTTTTGATGTTTCCATTGAAGTAATGTAGAGGCGAATGAGAGCCACTTCCTTTCAATATTCCGTATACATATTTGTTTACCTTGCAAACAGAACCGGTCGAATAACGTATGCCGAAGTATCTGGTGGTTCCTGTTTCGAATTTATGTTTTATTCAAATAATACCTGCCCCGAACTATTGAATTTTATACTCTAGTAGCAGTCGAAGCCTCCGAATTGAGCCAGTTGTGACATCGCTTGACCTTTACAGGTACCTCACCTATACACATCTCATTTCTTACGTAAATTAAAAGTTAAAATACGCACACATTACGTTCTATGTACCTATGTACGTGCTGTTTACCGGCAGAGTAAATACGCAAGTAGTTTTTGCAACGAGAAACCTTCCTAATTCTTTTGTTTTCAGCCGGCATCTACGTAAGAATATCTAGTAGTCCATAGTTCAAAATGAATTCCATGTTACATTTATTATGGTAGCCTTACCTACTTGCGTTTATCTTTATAAAATGGCTGGTTTAAATAAATATAATATGTAGTATAACATGTGAATACTGAATAACTAATCCACCTTTACCGATCCGATCCGAGCTTCCCGCCTACACGTGGCGAGTCTAATAATTGATATCTCGTCATCATAATGTTTCGATGTAATGTCCGAAGGAAACATTTACGTATCGTATGGTGTTTATAGCCACATGTTAATTGATTAAACAGGAATTGTCACATTTACGTGAATTAGCAATCACACCATGCAGCTAAATATCTGTTTTAGCATAAACAAATTTTAAAGTAACTATGTGAGTACTTACACCTGCGATGGCGTTGGAGGTGGTAATAACGTAGGCGATTACAGAAATTGAAGAATTCGTTTGAAAAGAAGTCTCTCAGATGGTTCATTAATTAATTTTATAAACGTTAAAGTTGCACCGAGCTCACGCTTTCTACTGAAGTGTTTTGTAACTTTTAAAATTATTTAACAAAACAAGGAAAACAGGTTGATATGTGGTACAATATGACGTCATGATTCTATATAATGTGCGTAAGAAACCTACGCTTCATTTTAAACTGTTTCTTTAATAATATCAATGATGTGTCTTATTAACGGTTACACAAGGTATAAGTTTAAAAATAGTGTTATGATGGAAAACCCCATAGTAAAATATTTTTAACACGAACGAACATACTCGAACAAAAAACACAGTTCAATAAACTAAAATTATATTTTCTTACTAGTATTGCTTTTTTGCAAATTAAAATGAAACTGGTTTGTATAACTGTGTTTATTTTTAACAGCCACTTCCGTAACCCAGTTTACAAACAATTAAGCTTTTTTAACCTGTTTCACTTTTAATCACCTTTAATTATGGAATTTTATCATACGGAAATATTATTGGCGATCCCAGCACGGCTAGTATGGCCATAATAAGACAACATGTGAAGTGACTGATTAAATTGAGTCACTTTTTGATATCAGTCTTAAATGTTAGCATAGGGTGTACACGGGACTCATTTTATTTGTGTGATTGGATATAAGCCACAGTGACACTGAAACTTTTCTGCTCTGTGGAAATATGTATTTCATTCGTTCTTTTTTTTGAAAATCCCTCATTTGTGGCTCTTGTTTGTATTGTCTATGGTATTTTGACAATTTAAATGTCACTAAACGTCAAATTTGAACAAAATTTTCGCTGTTTGGTGCGTTCGAGTGAAATATTTTGGTAATATTACCATTGCATTTTTGCAATTTGCATTGCGCTACCCCATGGACTCATATTGGCTCATTAACTACTTTCTTGAGTTTCTTGGACATCGTCACATGAAATAATATACGATCGAGCTTGCTCCCGACCAAGCACGATCAGATTCCTTGGGAGTTCTTCGGCAGACGATTTCTATGCACCGGCTCCATGAGACGAAGAACAAATCAGCATGCCACCTGACTGATGACCCACCCACCGTTTACCCGGCCCCAGGAGCTAGAAGGCCTTGAGACAAAAGCTCGGGCAGGATCCTGACGGACGCAACAGAATATCATCTACGATGCTTGTCCCACGGCCTGACTGAATAATATTTATATAATCAATGGAAGGAAAAAACAGTAGGTAAGTACCAGTACCAGTCACATGTTATTATAATTGGGCACATGCACACAAAACAACTCAAAAAACTTTTTTCACTTGGCAGTACTTGGTCAACTAGGCCATTCATTGGAAGGAAACCCGTACCCCAGCAGTGAGGACGTGATGGGCTATGATGATGAAGATGACAATAGGAGTCATAATCTTAGTTCATAAGTATAACTAAAATCTAATGAAACATTTTTGTTTGTTACAGAACATTGAAATTGGCTCGTAGGCAAGACGGAAGATGGTCAAAACCGGTCAGAAAATGATGGCCTAGACACGGTTGGAGAGCTCTTGTTGGCAGAAACCACCTGAAGATGGTCATTTGACATCAGCAACCTTGTGGTGATACAATGAACCGGAGCGGCACCGAACTGAAAAAGTTGAAAAACTTGGCATACATACTATGAGACCTATTTGATGACTGATATAAGCCAAGTTCAGACTGATTATTGTGATAGTTGATAACTAAGAATACCTAATATGCTTTTATGGTGTGTGAAATAGTATACTTTTTATAATTTATTAATTAAAAGTTTAATAAATGTTTTACTTACCTAAAGAAAATATTATATTTTTATAACCATTTAATTTAGTTGTACATGCTAGCATATCCACTTATTTTTTTATAGTTAGTGTGTTGTTGATAAATAATAAAGCCTGACTAGGGTTTGTCGCTGTGGAGAAAGGATTAGCATCAGTCACTGACTGCCCGGTGTGCCGGACTTATTAAATGTACAGTTTATATTATGATTTACATTTCTTGAACTCCACATTTAACATTCAAACTATTCAATTAGCCACTTCATTTTAGTTAGTGTGTTGTTGATAAATAATAAAGCCTGACTAGGGTTTGTCGCTGTGGTGAAAGGACAACCAGTCATCATAGCATCAGTCGCTGACTGCCCGGTGTGCCGGACCTATTCAATGTATATGATTTACATTTCGTGAACTCCACATTTAGCATTCAAACTATTCAATTAGCCACTTCATTACCTACATACTTTGACGTGAATAGGCAAACTTAAAGTATATGGGAGACAACTGAAAATCAGTGGTTTGTTCCTAAGGGCAAACATATGCACTGAGTTGCTTCCAAACAAACTAATGTCTATCTATCTAACTTCTTAGCACATGTGAGCGACAGGATTTGAATCCACATTTCTTCCGTGAGGGGCGGGCGCTTACCCGTCTGAGCTAACACCGCTACATATAAGTAATATACTTAATGTATAATTTTAGTCAAATAAAAAAGAGGATGTGTGTTTTGACAAATGTTGTTTTTAAAGCATTTTCAACGGGTTATTAGAGTCCCGGATCATCCTCCCTATAAGTATTATAGTAATTTTCCTTTCCTGCATCTCTTCTTGTAGAGCAAGGATGAAATTAACAAAAACTAAACAAATAATTATTTGTGTCACATGTTATCACCACCTTCGAACTTGAGTGATATAATGCTACCTAAACAAATGTCAAACTGAGACATGTGTGGATAAATTGGTACACCCATGTTAGGAAATAAGACAAATCTTCCAATCTCGCTGTCAAAATTGTAACTCACATCTTGTAGTGATTATTTCGTGTTGGCCATGTTAGCGTTTGTGAGGACAACTGGTATCACACAATTTGTTGCAACTAGCTGTCATTTATATCTTGTCACCGCCATACTGTGCTACGCGTGCAGGGCCTCACATAAAGTTGCCTATACTCGCAAGTGTGAGATTTTGTGATAAAAAAAAAGGAAACACAAATCTAGAACACTGATTTCGTAGACACCGTATACCGCGCAAGGCTGTAGTAGAGGCAGACATAACTAGACTATAGCTGTATATAAACAAAATGCAGTGTTCCATTGAACGTTTCGCCCCGTCCCATTCACAACGCTCTCGGCGGCCCACGCCTCCCCCTCCCCTCTCTGGGCCTACACCCCTCTTTACCATACCAAGTCTGTGCACCAGTCTGCGCTAACTGCGACTCTATCTCGTTGCGTTAGAGGTGGCTATGGTACGTCAGCGGTGCGGGTATGTCCTATGCCTAAAGTTGGATTACCCTCGTGGTCCAGCTCGGCACAGACCACCCCTCCCTCCGGTCGAGAGGGCTGACCTCATTTCGAGACACGTTCCTCTAAACGGGCACATTTAAAAAAGCGATTTCGTTTAATAGCTTATTAAGTAGTCTAGAATGTTCTCCCCTTACGTAAACTATTATTGATTGGGTTTTTCGGAAACACGGAACTTGGAAGTCTTCTTGGAATTGGTTAGTTGGTTTCTTCTCATTCCGCCATCGCTTGCTTACTGCGCAGGATATCCTGGGAGATAACAAGTCAACTTACAAGACTACATCCCCTTAATGTATTTACTTACTTATGTACAGTCGATGTCAAGGATCCTTTGGCTTGAGTAAATAACAAGTATTTAATAAGCACATGCAAGCTCATTGTCAATATTTATTACTTATAATGGGGTCTTGAGTCATGGACGCACACTTTTGATGGATCTTAAATCTTAATTCTCATTGTGTACAAAATAATTTACGTCAATGTTGTTACATCTTTATATCAACAGAAGTGACAAGGTGAAATTTTCAGAACTATGGGTTTTTACAGCAGCATCCTGGTTTGTATGTTAATTAGAAAAACAATATCATAGTTTGGATATTTCCATCGTGTACAATCAAAGTTGTTTTGTCGCTTGCTTTGTTTAAAATATTTCATAGATAGGTAGGCATGTCGTTACATTACGTCGTATTCGTAAAGCGCGGCCACCTGAAGTAAACATTTCCAATCTGAAACATTGCTCACCGAAAACTTCTGTCAACACCGCGCCCCAGATACCTTATTAGACCCGAATCTATTCATCAGTTTAATTTTATCTGGGCTCCAGCCGTCGTGATTTGAGCCTTCAGCTGGTTGGAATAAAATCTAGAGCACGTTGCCGTGGTGGCCGGGCGGAGTTCCAGGGAGCATATTGATTTCGCAACTATTTGGAAGCAGACGGGCGGTCATGGTCAATGTCGGCTGGAACACACTGAACACAGACTCACGCTCCGTTTTTCCCCGAACGGCTTTTGGCACCGGTAATGTATTATGCAAAAGACACTTACTTACGGGATTACGGGCGGGCCGTTTCCATCGCAACTGTACGGTTTTGACGTTTTAATTAAAATGGCTGCGGTGTTTGGGGTATGAACTTACCCTATTAAATACCAGTAGGTAGAGTATGTGTTGGTTTTACCCGAAAATTATAACATAACATTATAATTATTACTGTTATTTAGATAAGGTTGTAGGACTTGTAGATATAAGAGACCATCGGTTATTCTGGAAGGGTTGAACATACAGTTAACGAAGTTAATGTTTGCCAAATAGACTTGAGACAGACCGTGTATGTTATGGACTCTGGGTTTGACTGGCAACATGTATGACTATTGTGCGAGTGAAAGAAGTAAAAGTCCAAAGTCCACAAGATGATGCTGTCTGCAGATAATATAACACTCTAAATAATTACTTCGAGACACTTACCTACATAAAATAAACACAGAGCGACAACTCTGCTGTTATCTTACCTGATTAAACAATAAAGATAAGTAATAACAATAATTGCAGACAAGGCATCTGTACGGTTATATATATTATTATTTATCCTTAAGATATAATTAGGTACATAGCTCTTTTGCCAAAACCATTCTTCCATACAGGACCAACCATTAACATGACAATGTGCATTATGTTCCAGATATGTACACTTTACCGACATACTTTTAAGCCACATATTATTCATCATCTTCGTTACTTGTATGTAACATCTACAGTGAAAGCAGTCTAAACTTCAAGCAATAATATAATATGATTACTTTGCACGTCTTGCAGTACGTACATCCTTACCTACATCCTACCACCAGTCATAATCCACATTCTAATATTTTCCAGAAATCAACTATCAATAAAGTAAAGTATCTTATTATGACGATTAGTAAATCGTATGATTCAACGTCACAAGTTATCTTGTTTTCTAACATTTGCGTCAACTCTAAATGATCATAGTCATTTTAAACGGGTTTAGATATTTAGTGACCCTTAATATTCGTTAGTTAATTGATTTCAATACTGACGTATTCGATCACATTAGAATAGTTCTAAATACCTGGTAATTTAAAATTATAGTTTTTCTGAATCTGTTTAATCGATTGTTTATATTTGCTTGTTACTCATTATATCATTAGAGAACAACATTTAAATCTATTAAGTATAATTAAATGTTTTTTTCAATTATAAATTTCATGACGCATTTATACCTCGTTTTGAATCGATTATTCAAGAACCCTGATCAGTAAACTGGTGAACACCCTCCAATTATCAAACCCAGTGTACGAGAGCATACACATTTCATGAAGGTTTTCCGCCTTTTGTACCTCTATAATGTATTTTTCAAATCATTATAATATTTACATAGATCATAGTGAGACCGATGTATGAAGATTCTTTCAGTTACATGATCAAAAAGTTCCTTTCAACGCAATTTCTTTCCAGCCCAAAGTTCAAAGGCGTACATACATACTACATAATACGCGATACATATATTTTTATAACATGAATCTTTTGGCTGTGACATTGAAATAAGTAAATACGTTGTTTTTGCTAATGTGTCGGTTGTATAAGGAGGCAGCTTATAACCATCATATAACATTGTGGAAACACACACACACACATGTAATTATTTCTAAGATCTTTGTTTAACCTATGAGTATTTTGTCTGCTTGAAGCAAATACTTACAGGAATACTCTTTTGGCCCTAATACAAAACAGATGACATAATGACGCCACATCTGTAGAACCTTTGACACAATATCCCCGTTGATGTAACTGAAATCTCACGAGCCTATCATCTTTATTACTATCGCTGTAAAAGCGAATGTCTTTTGATGTGATCGTTACTTTCTCAATAGGTACCCACTTAGACGATGTGTTTGCCTTTATGAAGCAATTTATTGAGTAATATTGGTCACGCCTTCGATACACTATTACGTTGTAAAGAGGGTGTGAAAAGTAATTTTCCAAGCGGTACAATAATAAAAACTTTGTTTTTCTCGTCTATATTTTTTACCGTGTCATAGCAGTTAATAGTGAGTATAATTTGTAGGATAAAAAGTTAAGACAAGGTAGCTACCATTAGCAGGTAATTATTTCGTTAACTAGCGTAACCTCTACTTTGCGGTCGCCATCCTGTATTCAATTCAAATAAAAGAGGATGCTTCAATTGTCTTCTCATTCATTAGTTTGCAAGTAAAAAATGTAGGAAAAAACACAAACAAAGATACTTTTTTAAACAAGTTCACGGTATTCTTTCGAGGTTACGGTCGTGTGTGTTTGTATTTAGTACAAGTAATTTAGGTGTTCGTTGACCTATAAATAGGTACTTTACTAAAACGCAACTTGGTATCTAATGATTTGATTGCCTGTACTGATTGTCTGTTGTCAATACCAATAAACTTATTATTAAGTATAGGGTGTTACAAAAAGGGTTTCCGCGAATTTACAAAACTCGTAGAACAAAAGTAGTACCTTTGCAACAAGCAGTAAAGGCAAAAAAGTAATATTCTTTGCGTTTTCACAAAACCTAAATTTTATCATTAGTTTAAAAAGAAACTATTTCAAATCCAATCAAGCCATGATAGAAATGAGCCATTTAACAGACACACTATCCCAATTCTTATTGGTCGCTTCGTCCAATATCTTAGTATTCGGCGGTGGTCGCGGTTGCGCGTGCGTCGATTTTTCACATTATGCAACACCACTGCCCACTTTCTAACCTGACTGACTGACCGTCTGCGAATGTAAGGCGACACTTACCACAGAGGCGTATGCTGGTAAGCTTTAACACCACAATACGGAATTAAAAATGGCGAAGAAGTAACTTTGGATGAATGTTCGAAGTAAGAAATCAAATCTGTACTGTAGCATGGACCCTCGTAATAGGATCTAATATGGATGTGGATTATGCTGAAGCCACAAATTCAAATTTTAGTGCTGTCAAAACCTTAAATTACTTGTTTAAAATTTGACTCTATGAGACTTTCCATAAATCTAATTTTCCACTGACAAAATTTACGCTGACATTTTGACATCGCAAAATTAAATTCTATCAATATCACTAGCGGTACCGTATTGTCAACACTAGAAGCGATACCACGGAGCCTCATGTAGACAGAGTAGATAGGTGTCGTTGATTTAGCAACAATTGGATATCCGTCGCGGAGGAGTGGGCCACGGCGAAACAACAAAATTATATACTTGAGTGTGTTGACCTAACGTCATTTGGACGAGATATGCAGTAAGCGTACACGCCAATCAATTTCCTGGGAAGATAATTGTTGTCTTGTGAAACTAAACGCTACCCTTCATTAGTCGGCTTAAATGGATGGACTGTTGACATAACCAAGATTGTGAGATTTTATTGTTTCAACGTTAATTTTCTCCCTATATCATTGCTTTTGCAAACCAAATACTCCGGACTAGGGATAGCTAACGTAAATGTACCATATTCATGATTAGGAGTGTCATCTATAGTAATCATGCACACAGATGACAGTGTTTCTCAGACAAGCTGTTTCCACTATAATGTCCATTCCCCTTGCGGCGGCGGCGGTGGCCCACTGCTCGCAGTAGGTTACGGGCCCGACTGGTTTCCGTCTGACGTAACTATTATGTCAATCCGGCCAGTAATCCGCGGATGAAATGTTTGAGAATGCTGCGTTCCGGTTCTCTATGGAGGTCAAGCGTATTTTAGAAAAACGTTCTTTTTTCAAATTTTGTTAGATAAGGAAGTAAATTGGTGTTGAGTGGAAAGTTATAGTTATAGCACATTAGTTGAGATTGCTAACTAAACTTGCAGCAGTAGATGATTGTTGGATGATGATGATGATGATTGAACTTGACTTCAATACGGTGAAGTTTATGTTGGGTGTTGTGTATGCTCCTCCCAACTCCGACTACTTTGACGCGCTTGAACAATTGCTGGACACACATCTGCCAGAATACGAACATGCAGTGCTGATGGGTGATTTTAACACCTGCCTTCTGCAACATAATGTCCGTTCCCGTAAGCTTCTCTCATTGACTACTTCTCTCAATCTCCACATCCCTAAATTAGATCCCACTCACCATGTCAATGACTCCCATACCCTCATAGATCACATAATCACATCAAACAAGGAACGGATTGCATCCCACGGTCAGTTTACTGCCTCTGGATTTTCTCACCATGACCTGATCTTTGCTTCATATAAACTTAAAGTCCCCAAACCCAAACCTAAAATTATATTTCAGCGTAGCTTTGCGAGAATGGACCAGGAAAAATTGGCTAAAGACGCAGCTAACACGGACTGGTCACAAATAGAGGGCATGGATAGTATCGATGATATGGTCAAGTGCTTTAATAGCCTCGTCACCGACCTACTCGATCGTCATGCGCCTCTCCATCCAGTCCGCATGAAGCGGCCCCCAGCCCCTTGGCTGACAGCTGAGATACGCAGACAGATGGCACATCGAGATGCACTGCGACGCAAACATAAAAAAGATCCATCGGAGACTAACTGGAACCACTTCAAACGTGCACGTAACCGATGCAATACGATGATACGCAATGCTAAGCGTCGTCATATACACTCGTGTGTCAAAAATTGTTCGTCAAAAAACCTTTGGCAATTTCTCCATTCTTTGGGTTTCGGTAAGTGCAGGAGTGACGTACCCCTGTCTGTCGACAAGGAAGGCCTTAATCGCCATTTCTCATCCCCTCCCCATACCCTTGATCCTTGCACCAAAGCTCTGACGATAAATCGCATTCAAGCTCTCCCTGTAGCAGCATCAAGTGCATTCTACTTCTCACCGGCTACTGAATCAGATATAAAAAAGATTATTCTCTCCATCCCAAGCAAGGCGGTAGGTAATGACGGCATTGGTCGTGATATGCTGCTCCCCATTCTCCAATCCATCCTATCTCCTATTACCTACATCATTAACTTTTCCTTATCCTCAGGCACGTTTCCTCTCCTTTGGAAATATGCCTTCATGGTTCCCGTTCCCAAAATTTCAGATCCTGTTGAGTTCAAGCATTACCGGCCTATATCCATTCTACCATTTCTTTCTAAGGTCCTTGAACGTGTGGTGATGCGACAGTTCTCAAATTTCCTCTCATGTAATAATCTCCTAAATCCTTATCAGTCGGGATTTCGTCCATCCCATAGTACCTGCTCTGCCCTAATAAAAATAACAGATGACTTTCGTAAGGCCGTGGACGATCGCCAATTAACTCTCCTGACACTGCTTGATTTTAGCAACGCGTTCAACTGCGTGGATCATGACATCCTCTTGTCCATACTCCGGTCTCTCAATATATCTGGTTTAGTAGCCGAGTGGTTCACTTCATATCTGTGTGATCGCCGACAACGCATCCGTACGGATAACGTTGAATCGGATTGGTGTGATGTTACAGCCGGCGTTCCGCAGGGTGGTGTCCTTTCCCCTATCCTATTTTCCGTATTCATCAACACCCTTGTATCCGTCCTTCAGTATAGCTCCTACCACCTGTACGCTGATGACCTTCAGTTGTATGTTTCATGTGGTCCCGATGACGTCCTAGAGGCAATTAACAAGATGAGTGCCGATCTTGAAGCAGTCAAAACTTGGACAGCTCATTATGGTCTTCTTGTTAATCCCTCAAAGACGCAAGTTATGTTTGTGGGCAGCAGGTTTCACCTGGCCAGACTTGGACCGTTACCACCCGTTGTGTTCGATGGAATTAGCTTGTCATACTGTGACAATGTAAAAAATCTTGGTCTCCACATACAGAGCAATTTGTCTTGGGAGCTGCAGGTTTCTGAGGTCAGCCGTAAGATCTATGCATCCATGCATGGACTTAAACGCCTTCAGAACTTCCTGCCGTACTCAACCAAAGTTACGCTAGTCAACTCAGTGTTGCTCCCAATTATTGATTATGCAGATGTGTGCTATCCTGATCTCACCGAAGAGCTACTTGATAAACTCGACCGTCTGCTCAACTTATGCATTCGCTATATTTTTGGCCTGCGTAAGTATGATCATGTCTCTGATTTTCGTAACAAACTCAAGTGGCTCAATATCCGTCACCGAAGGAATGCTCATATTCTATCTCTCGTTCATAGTATAGTCTACAATGCTTGTGCCCCATCCTACCTAACAGAACGCTTCACGTTCTTCGACTTTTCTGACCGTCCTCAACGGTCAAGTCGCAATCTTCTCTTTCGTACCCCAGAGCATAATGCGGCAGGGTATTCTGATTCTTTCACTGTGACAGCGGTTCGCTTGTGGAACAAGTTACCACTGGATATAAGACAAACTAAGTCTATAGATCTTTTTAAATCTAAAGTTCGTCTCCACTACCTCCAAGAGCAGAACATTCTGCCTAACTGATCCCTATCTGTGTGATGATGATGATGATAGTAATTTTATGTATGTATTTATGTATGTATGTATGTATGTAATGTATTTATTTAGGTATCATGTGTATATTTATATTGTATAGATAGGTATATATTAAGATATTAATATTTCGGTTAAGTACTCAATATAAACCATCTTCTTTCCTCAAAGCCTTAAGCACTACCTGTGGGGTCCACTATTACGGCACTAACACACGCGTTCGTTGTATAATAATATCGGGATGGTCTAGGTGCAATGCGACCGCTCCGCTCGGCGGCTAGGTGACGAATGCCCCCACCCGCCGTTACGTCGGGTCGCCTGCATAGTCCATACCAACTTACTCATTAGTGGTAAACACCACATCTCTTTCTTGTCAATAAGAAATAGATACACAATGTACATATTAATTAATTATTTATTTAATAATTTATATTATGATAATTTTAGTAAAGGACGATCTTAATCACTTATTGTTGCTTATTACGTAAGAAGCAATCCAAGTGATCTGTCTCGTGAGCTCTATGATTATAATAACCTAAATACTGTACAAATCATTTCGAGGCCAAATGTACCTGCTATGATTTATAATATTTTACACAATTGATTTTAGAATAAATTTTAATATCTCATAATGTTGCCATCGTGTTAATCAACAATCATTTAATTTACATTATCATTTATATTGTTATTTTATTAATTAGGCAAATAATGAATTAATAACTTAATGAATTTTAATTAACATCCTTTAAATCGTCTTAATCTATATATTTCATATTCTAATTATGTAAATCCTTTTATCATCATTTTTAATCCATCTTATCTTCACCTTCTTCTATTTCTCCATTCATGTCACTATTTTCCTCACCTTTGTCACAAACCTTCCATTCTCCCTCAACTTTCTTTAAATGAATTATATTTCTGCGAAATTCTTGCCCGGTTTCATCGTTTCTAACATTTATTTCAGATCCTTTTGTACCCACTACAGTGTGGGGAACAGGATTAAAATTGGGAGTCAATTTGTTATCTTTTACTAAATTTTTTACGTACACTTTTTGGCCAAGTTCAAGCTCATTTTCTTTAGCTTTTCTTTTCCTGTCCTGAACCTCCTTTCCAATAGTTTTCATTTCCCTATCTTTGTCTCTAACATCTGAATCTATCTGCGAATTTTCGAAATCTATAAGAGATGGAATTTTGTCCCTAAATTGTCTTTTAAAGAAAAGTTCTGATGGTGTTTTGCCTGTAGTAGAGTGGGGCGTACTGTTGTACATAGACAGATATTTAAGAAGGTCATCTTTCCAATCAGTCTTTTGAAGCTGACTGATTTTCAGACGCTTCAAAATGTCTCTATTTTGGCGCTCCACTTCACCGTTCTGCTGTGGCCAATAGGGAATGGTGTTGTACATGCGGATCCCATATTCTGAGCAAAAGGTTTTAAACTCAGCGCATGCAAATTGTTTCCCATTGTCCGCAGTTAAGGTTACTGGGTTACCTAGTCTGGAGAAAATTTCTTTTAGTATTTTTATTGTTTCCGTCGCTGTTATGGATGTCATTACCTTTATTTCTTTGTAACGACTGTAGTAGTCGATAATCACGAACAAGTAGTGTCCACTGGGTAAAGGACCAAGAAAATCGACTGCCACATCGATCCAGGCTTGGACTGGTAGTTCACGGCGCTTCATGGGGTTTGGTGGATTTGGTGCAGATACTAGGGTACATCCTCTACAGGCTTTAACTAAAAGTTCCGCATCCCTGTCGATCTTAGGCCACCAAACCTTAGTGCGCAACCTAGATTTCATGGCCACAATGCCGGGGTGGCCCTCATGAGCTGCCTCTAAAACTCGGTGTCTGAGCTTAGTTGGAATGACGATTTTGCTACCCCTCAGTAACAAGTTTTCGTGCATGCTGAGCTCATTCTCGAAGACCTTGTACCCATTGACTTTAGCATCCCAGTTTCCGCTCAATAGTCCCTCTTTAACCAACTTAAAGTCGTCGTCTTCTGATGAAGCTAACTCAATGTCGCTGAGTGGGAGAGCAACCGGGCGGGAGTATTCAACTACTTTCTGAATATAATTCACATCTTCCTCAAAGGGTACGCTTGTGCTTTTTTGACAAAGCCTTGAAAGAGGATCAGCAATATTGCTTTTCCCAGTACAATAAACAATTCTGTACTTATAGGACTGTAGTCTTAGTACCCAACGTTCTATTCTCGGGCACGGCTTTGAATGTGGGCCAAAAATTACTTCGAGGGGCTTATGATCAGTGATGAGGTCAAAAGTCTCCTTTCCGTATAGATACATATAAAAATGCTCTACTGCCCAAACGAGAGCCAAAGCTTCCTTCTCTGTTTGACAGTAACGTTTCTCAGTATCAGTTAAACTTTTATTGCCATATGCTATTATTCTGGGCCCGCGTGAATCATGCTGTATGAGGACAGCTCCTAGTCCAACCGGACTGGCGTCGGCCATAACTTGCGTTTTGTCCCGTGGGTCATAAAACCCGAGAGTGCTTATGTTGTTTAGACACGCTTTTATTTTTTGAAAGGCTCGATCTTGTTCAGATTTCCAGTACGGGGCTATGTTTGAGTTTTTTCCTAATTTGAGCCGCAAAAGTTTCCTTATTGGGTCGGTTATAGTCGCTAAGTTAGGAATCCATTTTCCGACAAAATTTACAAGCCCTAACAAACTTTGGATCTCTTCTATAGTGTCTGGACGCCTAAACGATTCGATAACCTTTACGTACTTATCCAACGGTTTTACCCCATCGGCAGACAGTTGGTGCCCTAGAAATGTTACATTTTTTATCCCAAAAATGCATTTCTTATCATTTAGTCTGACATTATTATGTTTTAGTACTTCCAATACCTGTTTTAATCTACCATTGTGATCAGACTCATTGGCACCAAAGACCACTATGTCGTCAATAAAATTTACAACGCCATCACATGGTAATAAAATCCGTTCGAGAATCTTTTGAAAATGTTCGGGTGCGCACGATATGCCGAACATTAGGCGTTTATATCTATATAAGCCTTTGCTTGCAATAAATGTAGTAATATGTCTACTAGATTCGCTGATTTCAATTTGATGAAAAGCACTCAAAATATCTAATTTTGAAAATATGGTTGACTTCCGGAAATTAGATATTAATTGGTCTATAGTGGGAAGGGGATGATTCTCCCTAATTATGGCTTTATTAGCGCAGCGCATATCTACGCAAACTCTTATATCTCCATCGCCTTTGATCACTGGCACTAAAGGAGAAACCCAAGCTGATGGTTCATTAACCGGTTCAACTATGCCAAGAGCTACTAGTTCATTGATTTTGTTATTTATTTTTTCTTCTAGAGGAATGGGTACTCTACGATATGGTTGACTTATTGGCTTTACGGAATCGTCAATTGCTATTTCTAAAGTCACATCCTTAAATTTTGGAAATTCCTCCTTTTTATCGTAAACAGAATTAATGCCGAGTCCTATTTTTAATATCCCTAGTAAAACTGCGGTTTCTTTGCCTAACAAGTCTCGTTCACCATCTTTGATAACGTAAAACACTGCTTGTTTCGAGTTAACTCCTACTTTGATACAAGCCTCAAAAGAGCCTAGAACTGTCAATGGTGTCTGTGACCCATATGCCATAAATGTTTTATTTGGATTTTTTACCTGATTTTTTATTTTTACATTACAATCTTTTAATTGTGTCCATGTTTTACTACTTATTATATTGCATTTACTGCCAGAATCTATAATCATATCAATCATGACTCCACCTAGCTCACAGTTTACAACATCATCATCATCAATATGGAATATATAATCGATTTTCTCTTTTTGTGTTCCATTTTCAGGTTTTTTATAATATTTGGGTTTCTTAACATTCTTGTTTCTATCAAAATCTAGTTTTCTTTTATCAGCTCTAGTTCTACATTGACTTTGAAAATGTCCTATATATTTGCATTTATTACATTGTTTACTTCTAGCCGGGCAAGTGCTACTGTCGCTGTTGTGTCTGTTGCTACCGCACCTTGTGCATTGTGAACCTTTATTATTATGTGTTCCGATTTTATTAACGAATTGATCAGAATTATCTCGCGGATTGAAATTGTTTAATTGTCTGTCCACAGCTTCAATAGCATTTGCCTCTGTTATAATTTTATCTAAAGTAGCTGCGTCACCTATAGTCAAGATTTTTTTTCTCAGCTCTGTGGAACTACATTTTTCCGTGATTTGGTCAATCAAATTGTCTTCTTCCTTAGCGAAGTTACATTTTTTACTTTGGTGTCGTAGCCTTATCAGAAATTTTTCGAATTTCTCTCCTTGCTCTTGTTTTAATAGTCGAAACAAATGACGTTCGTAAACATTACTCTGTTTAGGAGAGAAATATTCGTCTAACTTCTGTATGGCTACTTTAAATACATCTATGGACGAATTTTCGCCAGAGCATTCCACATGAGCACCAGGTAGGTTAAAATAAACCTCTTGTAAGGTCAAACCCCCGCTATGTAAGAGCGTTGCTCTTTTCTTCTCCGCGTTATCAACATTGGATGCAGTTGAAAATAGTTCAAACGCTCTTTTCCATTTTTCCCATCGTTGGCCAACCGACGCGGGATCACCTTCGCAATCGAACGGCTCCAGTGTGGGTAGCTGGGCCATTGTTTATCTCTGCAACAATTATTATAATCAGGCAACTTGGCTCATAGCCATACTGTAGTCTGATAACAACAACTGAGCTAGATAGTTAGTTTTTCAACATTGACAGTACATAACCTGCCTCTTATTATTTTAGGTAGTTCTAATCAATAAGGAGTTCCCCAGCATTTGTTGTTGAAAAGTAGGCAATACATTTTCAACATATATATTTATTAAATTTAATTATAATTTATAATTAATTTGTAATTTATGCATGTATAAAAGTCATCTTATATTAATTTGTAAAAAGGTTTCTAAATTTTGTATTTTTATTATTATTATTATTTTTAATTACATTTCGTATTAACTATGTGGATGTTATTTAATATATAGAACAATACTACTACTTGGAACTATACTGGTAATAAATATGCAACGTAATCTAATCCAGTAGGTAAGTGTTGATCACAGCGAGTACCAATCTATTTATATCTTTATCATAAATCATTAAAATTATAGGTAATCTATGTTTAATAAACAAAACAGTCCATCCATCCACGGCATAGTTTTTGTAACTTATTGTTCTATGACAATATTGCCATTAGGTTAAGTAAAGTAACTACAGTAACAACATGCTGGGCAACTGCTTTTTCGATACATTACATATTTCTACCTATTAGCAATTCTCAACTTGCCTCATAATGAGTTCGACTCATTTAGACAATACCGGCCTTGTCTTATTTAATCTGATTTAAATAATATTTTGAATATTGACAATTCTCAACTTGCCTTTATCAGTACCTAATAAATCTTATACTAACATACTCCATACATTCACAACTTGACAATTCACAACTTGTCTCAGGATACATAATCAGTCAAATTGTAATCCCAACATCATCCGTGTCGATGATACTTTATCCGTTTATCAGTAGGTACCACCAATCAAGCAAGCAATAGCAATAGCAATTTAGCAATAGGCAGTGTGAAAAGTTCAATCTCCGGTATTCAAACATTGCAAATCGATTTAACACATATTTACTGTTGTCAACTTGTTATCGAGTCATTAATTAACCGGTACGTAGGCAGGTAAACAATGCAAATAAATAGTATGTACATAAAAGGTATGCAGTTATGTATGATACAGTAAGTTTGGGTTCTCAGTATTGTTTACTTTGTATCTTAACAAAATAACATTTAACTAAGTAGCTATTATGTAACTTTAGTGTGCTTATTATGTAAGTACTATAGGACCTATGAGTACTAATGTACCTAATAGGTGCTATTATTTTTCATTAGTTAATTCTAAATGACCCTATGGCTTATATTCTTAACATGTAAGTAAATAAGTTTAGTGATATTGATCTAAAAAAGATCTGTACTTATTTATTATGCAAGAAATTCCTTGGCAGTATCATTTTATTTACAACAAAGGTATTTGTAACGTTTGAACACCATTCCGATAGCAATATTTTATCGCTTTTGTGATTTTCTCAGCAAGTAAACAAGCATGGTGGCACCTTTTTAAAAACCGGATTTTTTGTTTGGAGTATAAATTGATTAGGTACTCACGATTATCCTTCGTCGCCAGTTTGTGGGGTCCCCTATTACGGCACTAACACACGCGTTCGTTGTATAATAATATCGGGATGGTCTAGGTGCAATGCGACCGCTCCGCTCGGCGGCTAGGTGACGAATGCCCCCACCCGCCGTTACGTCGGGTCGCCTGCATAGTCCATACCAACTTACTCATTAGTGGTAAACACCACACTACCAATCACTTTTTCAACATCACCAAAGGTTAACTGGTAGAAAATGCTGCTAGCATTAAGTTCGCCTTTGTACCAATTTACTTTGTGCAATAAAGAATTTAATAATAATAATAGTAGAACTCTTTACCGTATTCAATAATCCAGATTTAGCTATAAATAGCGATGTGTTGGTTGGGTTTTTTTAAATGCGGAAGACGGTGACCAAGGCTGGTCTGATAAAACCGGAAGCATAGGGCAAATATCTTTTCTACAGACTATTTTATCCAGCAACCCTTTCTCTCTCAAACCAATCAGTGGCATTTACTGTAGTTATGATAGTGCACGAGAGGCACAAATAAGTTAGCGTCTCAAAGTCCGTCCTTTCCAAACAGGCAAACGTAAAAACCACACGAATATAGGAAGAATCGAAATGCACGCAACCAAGCTCATGACGCAAAAAGTCTGGTCCAGTTTAATTATGACGCCAAGGGAAAGACCGGTCTCAAAGTCAACCGGTCCCCAAAAATGAAGTGGAAGGTCTGGAAAGATACATAATGTTAATTAGCTTCGGGTGGAAATCTTTGAAAGAGTGTCCCGACAGGTTTTGTATTGACGCACGTAGAGTTGAACGCCCAGCTTCCTTTCTCAACGCAAGGACTAAGGGAAAAACCCCTCGTTCTGAAAGCATTTAAGTTGGTTTTATTTATTTGCGTTGCTTCGCTTCTATATTCCTGATCCTCACCTCATTTGTGGTACCAAATTCCAGGAACCAAATTCATTCGATTCGACCGATTAAATAGAAGACACAAGCTATATGACTAAAAGTTTTCTATGTTTCGTGTAATTAGCCAGTCCCGTCGACCCTGATTATGATTACCACTGACTACTGAGACTCGGGCCACAATCAGCACAGGATAATAAAATGCAGTATGAATGTCCCACTCAGCGGTACTTGTGAGTCTAATGACTCTGCTAGTAGTTACATACACGTGTAGCGTAGGCAAGCGATAATATGCGTTACCAGAGTCTGAGTGTAGTATACGCCCTTTCGTGGTTATAGGTTTCATTTCCACGTAGTAAAATGTTACAGTTCGTATCCACATATCAATCTATTTCAGTGGTAATAATTCTGGGTGAATGACAGTGATGATAGCTTCAATAATGATAGCGTTTCCCTTCAGCTTGTTGTTTGTGATTTAGAATGATTTGTGGAAAACACTTAGAGGCACGCCAGGAGTCATAAGTCTAGTTTAATATGTCATCTACGTAGGCCAGACCAGCAATTTAGAACAATAAGGTAATTGCTCCATTAGACATAGTCAGACAAATGCGTCTTTGCTATAAAATGCCCCTGTTTTCATTATAAATGTTTCTGATAACTGGGTCTTTTAGCAATTGACGTGCTCTTACAACATTTTAAAATAATATTATTATTCCATATTGACTATGGATATGATATAAATTTTTTATAAGTAATTTCATTGAATAGGTGAAGAACAATCGTTAGATATACCGCTAATTTCAGGTGGAAACTGTAAATATAAACTCGAGCCTAAGGGTGTCGGGAAAATTGCATATACGAGTAAGTTCGTGAAACCGTAACTAGTTCACACTGCCACTCTGAACTTACCTCCCACCAAGGCTGGAGCCCTGGAAAGTTCACAGAAGCTGCATACTCGCATAATGCTGTTATTTCAAGAACTTGCCCGTCGGAACAATGTCTTTGAACAGGCATTGTGTAAATTTCAACGAAGCCACTATGTTATGTTCCTGGCGGTTTCATCTTGGTTGCATAATTGATATACATTTCAGTGAATGGGAAAGAATTGCATGTTATCTGTTTTAACTAGAATCTGTGTTAATCACGGCTTTTATTGATCTTCGTCAATTTTGCGCTGTTATCTAAGAACTAATATATATGTACACATTGTATGCTATGTGTATACCAGTCAATTATATAACAAAGTTATCCCTAACAATGAACTTGATCAATAAATCGGCTTGTTTACGCATGACAAGGTCTATCGTATTTAATCGAATTAGATAATCAGGTCGTTCGCAGAATAAACTGTAGGCAACCGCGTGGTAGCCAGCCTAATCGTAATAGCAATATCTATCTTATCACATTTTTTTATTCTGCCCTTATAAAACCGAACATAAAACTAAAGTAAGACGAATGGACTGAAATGCTAACACTCGATAGAAACGTACATCGAAAAGGACAGCTGATATTATTGTTATCATAATTTATGATAGGTTTTTGAGTTAATTTTAATCGGAAAATTATACTTCAAACGCTGTATAGCTATGGCCCACCTGCAGTTTTATTGTGTTTATGTACATAGGTATTATTTTCAATTGATAAGCAAGCGATGAGTCGCTTCGGTTACAGTTTTAGGAAATGTTACACCTGTTTAAAGTACAAATTAATCGTACTAAAACTACTTCAAATACCAAATGTACAAAGCAATCTTCGTATATTTCATTCGGCTAACCAAATTAAGTGTGTTAATTTACTATTTAGTGCTTTAATGTAAATAGACCATGTTTATTCACGTGCCTAAATTATCATTATTGTCCTAGGTTCTGGACTAGTGTAGATATACACATTATAATTCTCTTCAATTAAAATCACAGCATTTAATACGATTATTTCTTAATCAATAATTACGGATAAACGATGTTAATTACCTTTATAAATATGCTTCAGAGATTTGCATTGTAATCTGAGTTCTTATATTTGTAAACTGTCGAAGCTGACGTAATCTTAACCCATAGTCCTTTTTAGGGTTCCGTAGCCAAAATGGCAAAAACGGAACCCTTATAGTTTCGTCATGTCCGTCTGTCCGTCTGTCCGTCTGTCCGTCTGTCACAGCCGATTTACTCGGAAACTATAAGTACTACAGTGATGAAATTTGATGGGAATATGTGTTGTATGAACCGCTACAAAAATATGACACTAAATAGTAAAAAAAAGAATTGGGGGTGGGGCCCCCCATACATGTAACTGAGGGATGAAATTTTTTTTTTCGATGTACATACCCGTGTGGGGTATCAATGGAAAGGTCTTTTAAAATGATATAAAGTTTTCTAAAAAACATTTTTCTTAAAGTGAACGGTTTTTGAGATATCAGCTCTCAAAGTCGTAAAAAGTATGTCCCCCCCCCTCTATTTTTATAACTACGGGGTATAAAATTCTAAAAAAAATAGAGGTGATGCATGCTAATTAACTCTTTCAACGATTTTTGGTTTGATCAAAGTATCTCTTATAGTTTTTGAGATAGGTTGATTTAACTGTAAATTATATTTGCTGCTACGGAACCCTTTGTGCGCGAGCCCGACTCGCACTTGGCCGGTTTTTTATATATATGATTATGTGCAGGCAATGCCTTTAACCTGTGTCCTCTCCTGCGGATACAAATGTGGACCTATCTTTAGCGCAATTCTGAAGGAACAAGTAATGTAAAGTTAAATAAACTTCAATTTTAATTCCGATTCACCTCTGTTTACCATTTCGGGATTACAGTCGTGAGCTTGTGTTTCCAACCGGACACTGAAATTACCATTAGAAAATTTTAATGCTTTTATATGGCTTGTATTTAAACCTCCACCAGAAATTATATGATAATGCCGCCAATAAATTCGAAATCTCCGCCAAAACGGATAAATCATCACCAAATCATGCTTCCCAAAATATTTTTGAAATGAACCAAATTATTTTTTACTGCATACTGTAAAACTATATTGACACCATTAAAATTCATTTCAAACCAAATAAAGTATATCATCGCTATATAGATGTAACCAATATATTATTTTATCAGTATCATTTTAATAATCCTTTCTAACCAAAAAAAGTAAAAGTAATTATTAAAAATTAAGTTTATACCAAATAATAAATAGCTAATCCCAAAACATAGTCACTTGTTAAATTGCTTTATGGATTAATTAAATCATTAGTATGTGTCTAGTAAAATCTATCCGTTACGCCATCTCCTCTCCCATTCGTGTGGCCGAGGGTTTGAATTTTGCCATGTACCAATAAATTCTATAGAAATAAGGAATTGAAATACAATTTATTATCGTTAAGTGCTTGGTGCTTGGGGTTTCTCTGATGGATCGTATCAGAAATGAGGTTATCTGTCAGAGGACTAAGGTTATTGACATAGCTGTCAAAATATGCAAGCTGAAATGGCAGTGGGCTGGTCATATCTGCCGAAGAACCGATAACTGTTGGGGTAGACGAGTTCTCGAGTGGAGACCTCGAACAGGCAAACGCAGCGTGGGACGCCCTCCTGCCCGCTGGACTGACGACCTTAGGCGGGTTGGGGTTGGATGAGGAAGGCCGAGGACCGAGTGTTGTGGCGCTCCTTGGGAGAGGCCTATGTCCAGCAGTGGATGATTATTGGCTGATGATCATGATGATGATAGGTAAATGTATGTATATGAGTATGCGGGCGCGGGGTGATGGCGCCGCTCAAATTTGACCTTGTCCAGAAGGGGTGATTTTGCCGCGATGTATTAAGGTCGATGTACTAGACATCAACATTGCGTCCACAAGCATCGCGCAAATTCAAAATCCATGCCGCACCACTCCTAAAGCCGCAAATGCCTACATATTAAAATTAACAGGTAAATCGATTACCTTTATACTATATTTTATATTTTTTTTGGGTAGGATAATTTGGTGATATAAAAAAAAATTAACACTTAGTTTTGGTGTTAATGTTTATATTTTAGTATAGCATAATTTGGTGATGATTTATCCGTTTTGGCGACGAAAAAGATTTTCTATTGTAAACTTGCAATTATTTGGAGGCGTGTTTATGTATTTTGGAACGTAAACGTTTTTTTTTGGGTTTCGATTTTGGAGTTGATTTAATTAATTTGGTTTTAATTTTTTTTTTGTGCAATGTATTAGCGTACAATTATTTTTTTTGGTGATGATTTAAATTGTACCCCTTTTATATTACGACCTTCAGATTATAAAATCTCTAGCTATCTCTTTCTCCCTTTAAGCATTTTTACAAAATCTAACAAAGATTGATCAACCCTTTCTACCCTGAATCTCCAACCCCCAAACTTCACATCTCCCTAACCCCCCGTCTCTTCACTTCCAGCTTCATCGAAGCGGACAAGGTCTCCGGCTTCTGGACGTGGATGTTCGTGCTGTCCAAGCTGCCGGAGCTCGGCGACACGGTGTTCATCGTGCTGCGCAAGAAGCCGCTCATCTTCCTGCACTGGTACCACCACATCACCGTGCTGCTCTACTCCTGGTTCAGCTTCACGGAGTACACGGCCAGTGCCAGGTGGTTCGTGGTGATGAATTACTGTGTGCATAGGTGAGTTGTTTGTTGAGATTTAGTTTACTAAGCCCCACTTTCACCACACTCTCTTAGATCATAACAAGGGATTAGGGGTTGACTTTTGACACATCTGTGAAGAATTTAGTATGGAGATGTCGTATAATCGATGACATTACAATGTAAGAGGGGTGTTAATGATCTAACAGACTATGGTGAAACTGGGGCTATACTGACTGTCCGTTTTTTAGTAGTGACTGGTGCCAGCATTACTGGCTTCGGATAAACTCGGCTTAACCGATAATAATGTTGGCGTGACATAGGCTGAAGAAAGAAGTAGGTATTTAACTTGTGTACTATCGCAGCCATGCAATTGAAATAAGTTACTAACATATTTTCTATCTAAAAGCTTCAATTGATACTCTTTTGCAAAGACTCTTTACAAAATGTTTTTTGTGTTTTAAACTTAAGCTGATAAAATATAAATTTCGTTATGCGAAAATCAGGATTCTGATTGGTGGCTAAGTTTACTTTTGCTGCTCCATAATAACTATAATCTGCCCCAGTATTATTGAACTCTGCGGTCAAGGTAGATGACAACAAGTGTGGGAATTCCCTGATTAAAAGACAACATAAACAATAATTACATGTTAATCTGCGATATGCCCTGTCTTAGTTTTCATTTATCTAATCTACGGGTGTTGATGTGCTATGGCTATCTACTGCTTAAAAAATTTATGCGTGGGAATTTTGAGTGAGCTGTTTGTATAATGTGATCTATGTAAATTCCAATTATATACCATTTATTGCCTGTTCCAGTCTTCTTCTTAACGTGTCTAGCGTTTCTCACTATGGTGAAAGGATGAGCCAGTCAGGATAGTATCATTAACAGCTCAGGGTGCGAGTCGTAAGAAAAGAGCACTTTTCGTGCACCACATTTCTCTATCCTTATCAAAGCAGGCAGTTAATAATAATGAATGTCTACCGTGAACTTATGATGGCTCTGCTTATTAAGAATTCAAATTCTCAAATTGGAGCAGGCTGAATCGGTTGACCTTTCCTAGAGAAAGCTGGGCCGGTCTGTCGACCTTAGTGGTATCAAAGCGGATGCATCAATCGATACTTTGCCTATTGTTAAACAATGTGTTGACACGAAATCTAACTCAAAAGTCATGGGTATTTGCAAATATGATAAAAAGGCATTTCGAAGCAATTGAATAAGTAATTAGGATAATTTAAACCTTGTGGTACGCCATCCGACCCGCGTAGGTGGTAATTTTGTAGACATAACACGGGCAACTAACACTCGACTTTTACGAATGTCAAGAAAATCATCAAACCACTGAACTCAACACAACACATCTTTATTGAAGTGGGTGTAGTCACTTGAGACCCGTGTTTTTGCTCATTGGACATGATTGTTTCATACAAACATAAAAACTTATATTTATTTATACGTCTGCTGACGTACGAAACAATATGAGAAGTCGTTAAAATGTACGAGTACTTGTTTAGATTGGATTGCAGACGTTAAGAGTGCAAATGTAATATTAACTAGTCCTGTTTGTATGGTTTTTCCTAGAATTCCGTGTGCATTGAGAACACACGTCTCATTCTACTAAATATTGTATCAACTTACAGTAACTTTCCATTATTATTATTTTTATGGATGATTGAGGATTTATGATTGGATATGAAGCTATGTACTGATCTAGCTTTCTGTCGCCTTATTTTATTTGCTGCAAGTATCCTATTCCTCATCACATGACCCGTTTATATACTACCCACTAGTATCTCTTTTATAGCCGGTTTTCAGTTTTGGATTACAGATACATGTTAAAACGGTAGCTTTGTACTCAAACCCATGGACACCTAGATAGCATATTGCAACCGGCTATTACCAGAACGGCCCCCTGCTCTCCGGTATTGATTAAACGCAAAAGCACAACAAGCTATGCGGCTATGCCTCACTGGACGCCGCATAATTGCACGCCACAGTAGAATAATGCGTTAGTATTGAACTTGGCCGATATACCACGCAATTACCTCGGCAAGGATTTCCTCTCTGACATCGGAACTTGTTAATGGCTAAGCCTTAGCATTTTGTAATAAACTGTAGATTAAATGGCGTATGATTTATTTGTAATTGACGATTTGTCTGTTATCTTTAGATGATGGTTGTAAGACTTGTAAGTTAGATAAAAGGAACGCATATTCGCCAATTTTAAAAATGTGAAAGTGTGTTTGTTCTTCTTCATGTCGCGATGACGAGGAGGTGACATAATTTTTGCGCGGAAATAGCGAGCGCTGGACACATATTTTTTCACTCATAATTTCCACCTTTTCAAATGAAAATAAGCCCTTGGACTGTTGTTAAAAATAATATTATTATACCTATCTCCTATAGCCATGACTAACTATGGGAAACGGTCGGGGTATTATTGTAAGGACTTTTGTTTAGTCTCAGTGATCACGCGAACAGTTATGAATAGAAAGGTCGAGCTAGCGACTGGCTAATTCATTGTGATCATGTCATACTTTCTAACAAAAAAGTTTTGCTTGAAACAAAAAAAGAGACAGTTACTTTTTAGTCGATATTGAAAATATATGTACAAGTATACTTATGTAAGTGTACCTACTTATATTATATTATGTGTAGTTTTGTCAGTATTGTGTTTTGTCCGCAGAGTTCAAAAGTATTCCGTTTTAAAGTAATCAACAGACATAGCTTATTTTATTACTCCCTGGTATTCTGCCACTTTGCATTTAGCATCACTCGTTCCATTAAATTGATTAATGGCCGACAATGGAACTTTACTGAGAAATAATAATATTATGGTGTGAATTGTGAAAGTTAAATAATCATTATGCCGATGTTAAAATAGATAGTTCAGTCTTGAACTTGTTGAAAAAGGCTTCTGACTTGTTGAAACTGATTTAACTAGAATTCGTTTTTTTCTCACTACCTACCACAAGTTTATACAAGATGTTAACTGTAACTTTAGTAAACTCAATATAATAGATAGACCACATTTATTGAGACAGCGTCACGCTCGCGAGACTATACATTTGGATTTTATGCCTAGTTTACACGAAGCCAACACTAGCTGGCTCTAGCGCAGGCTTGAAATTTTCCTGCAAGAGTCAAACATTGAATATGGTGTTTGTTTGTTGCAGCGTAATGTACTCGTACTTCGCGCTGGTGAGCATGGGCTACTACCCGCCCAAGATGCTGGCCATGGTGATCACGTTCCTGCAGCTCACGCAGATGGTGGTCGGCTGCTTCGTCAACATCTCCGCGCACAACTTCCTCGCCGCCAACAAGAACTCGTGCGGCATCAGCGAGTTCAACATCAAGCTGTCCATGGCCATGTACTTCTCATACTTTGTGCTGTTCGCGAGGTTCTTCTACAAGGCGTATCTGTCGCCCAAGCCGAAGGGAAAGAAGGAGAAGTGTGAACCGATTGCTGAGGAGAACTACTCGGAGAATGGAATCAAGAAGCCGTACTCGGAGTTCCCGCGGCAACGGAACGGCGTGCTGGCGCACTAGCCGAGCCACTCGCCGCGCCACTCGCCGAGCCACTCGCCGCGCCAGTGCCCGCGCCAGCAGCTGTCGCGTCGCGGGCCGCCTACATTCCTCCGCTCCAGATAAAAGAGCTTCGTTCAAATTTTTGTTATACGCTTCTGTGATTGTGCCCGGCGCCCGCGCGGCCAACTTTTATACAAGCCTGATTACATTCTTCGTTGTTGTTTATCGTATTTATTACAAGGAGTGATTTATTCTAATTTATTGTGAAGTATAGTTTAGAGGACCTGTACAGATGTAAAGGTTATGCTTTCTAGCGGTGATCCGACGCGGTAGGCGTACTTGTAATACTTAAGCGCTTGTCAAACAGGCGGAAAAATCTAAGCGATAATTCCTGCTAGTGAAAATAAGCAATATTACCTACTTTGAAAATTAGCTGTTCGGAGATTTCGTAGAACGTTGGTTCGCAACGTGTTTACATGTTACTTAATTGTAATTATTTGAATAATGCATCATGAGAAAGTTCAAACTAGGTCCGTCGACTACTGGTCATAGATAGTTTGAGTTTGGTACCACGATGTATTAGTTTAAAGAAAAAGACTCGCAATGTCTTTACCATTAGCGTAAACCTTGTTGAAGTAAAATCTTACTGTAGTAGGTAATTTTAGACGTTGTTCTAATGATCGACTTACCTTGGGTTCTAGTGGCTAGCATAGTTCACAGCGGGTCAATTTCTCTAGTTACATTTACTATAACACGTCACTACGATGTGCTTAAAGGTTAAACGAATAGGCTGTTACTGTTACTCGCCAGTCCATTGGTTTGTTTTAATACAATGCATTGGTTGGTAGCAATTTAGTATAAATAGTATTATAAAATAACTCTACCGATATGGGAGAAGCAGTTGAAGTAGAAATATTGTTAGGTATTTGAAAGTACAATATTGTGGCTTACATAGCGTCAGTGTACCGCTGTTAGTTGCTAAAATTGACACTGTGGATGATTTAAATGTAATGTAACCTGTACCTACCTATCTTTCTGTATTTTATTTCCTTGGGATAACAATCAAATTTCAATGTACTTACATTTAATTTTTGTAGAAACCCGACTTACCTGCTAATTAACAAACATGTCTCGTGTCTCTCATTCTTTTTTCGCATTACATTTAAAATGTCCACCTCGATAGCTTGATTTTCATCCGAATTATATTCTAATATTTATTTAATCACGGGGTTGGGAACACCATGCCTACAAAACAAGTTTTATTTATGCATTTATAACCCATGTATTAAATCTCAGTTTGTAAGTAACAACTTTTTATTGAACGTTTATTTGGTCGTATTATTTTTATAGTTCTTATGACTTGTGTAAACTATTGTTTAGGCTAAAATATACTGTACATTCGGTCTTGTATTTGCTATAAAATATGTATTTTATACATAGTATACTTATGTATAATATGTAATGTGCGGATGTGAACTAAACAGTACCTATGGAACTTTAGGTAACGCGGAATGTAAAGGAATACTTAGCTGCTAATCCCAGTATATACAAAGAGTAAAGATTTGTACAAATTCTACATAAGAGTGAAGTATTTTATTTTTGTGATATATCCGTAATATCGTTCATACATACATACATACGTTACTGGCCGGCAGGCTCAAGTGTCCCCTTTAGGGAATCCTTAAAACATATTTATATTATTATTGATATACAAGGGGGGTTTTGTTACATTTTTTATTTTGTAATATTACCGGGTTTTATCATACATTAGCAGTGCCTCATATATTTTTTTCTACCAAAACGCATTTTTTGTATGTTGTTAACGTCGTAAAGAGTTATGAAAATGTCAATGCATATTTTAGAATTGTATATTTTTCGAGCCAAATTATAAACCATACTTATGTTTCAATTGTAACCATGTTATACAGTTTAGAAAGTACTAAATTTTTCATTAATTAATTTGTATTTTCTGGGCAAATAAAGCATTAGTAAGTAAACTTTTTTTTTAATTATTCACGTGTTACTTACTACTTAGAGGAGCAGGCAAAAAAAATATTTAATTGTATATTATCCTGAAAGAAACGAGTAACAAGATGAGTTAATAACTCGATCATAAAAAACAAAACCACTTAAGTAGGACCTTATTAAGTTATAAATCATTGTATTATACTCCGTTTAAACCAGTGTTTCTCAACCTGTGGGTCGGTAGGGGGGTCGCCAGAGGTTGAAAAAGCTGGGTACTTTAGTGAAAAAAAACCATAAAGACAATTAATTTAATTAATTAATATTTCTTTATTAGATAGATCAGCGCTCATAAGCATTTTACTCCATCCTTGCGAGCATAGATTTTTATAGCAACCTACTACAAAATCTGGCCAAAATAGTTTGGAATGTAGTTTTCCCGAGAAATCTTTTGTTGATACAGAAGAAGAATACAATTAGTTCGAGTCTACTCTTACTTCATCTTGCCTCCCACCGTAAATTATTAAATTAGAGAAGGTTTATGGATTGATTCAGGTCATGTTTGCTTCCAATGAGTGCAGAAAATAATAAGAAATAATATGAACTTTATTAAAATACACTCACGGGCAATGAAAAGGTTCCACTGAAAAAATCACCAAATGACTTCTAAATGCAAAAAGCTAGCACAATAACGTCTTCTGCAAGATTGAAGTACTTACATTTAACAGAGCATCAGCATATTACCAACTAAAAACGGTAATATTTTGTTTCAATTTTAAATGAAATCTTTGAAAAAATTTAGGTCGTTTGATGTCTGCATTTTGTGAGTGGAACTTTTTCATTGCCGGGAGTGTAAAATCTCTCTCTCTCTCTCTCTCAGCCTTCCGTAGTCCACTGCTGGACATAGGCCTCTCCTAACGATCGCCACCCCAAACGGTCACCCGCCATCTGCATCCAGCGGCTTCCCGCTACCTTCCGCAGATCATCAGACCAACGGGTTGGGGGGCGACCGACACGCCGTTTGCCGACACGGGGTCTCCACTCCAGAACCTTTCTACTCCAGCGGTCGTCGGCTCTGCGGGCTACGTGGCCAGCCCATTGCCACTTCAGCGTGCTAATCCTTTTGGCTATGTCGGTAACTTTAGTTCTCCTGCGGATTTCTTCATTACGAATCCTATCTCGCAGGGACACGCCTAACATAGCCCTTTCCATAGCACGCTGAGCAACTCTGAGCTTGTGGATAAGCCCTTTGGTGAAGCACCACGTCTCGGCTCCGTAAGTCATCACTGGCAACACGCACTGATTGAAAACTTTTGTTTTCAGACACTGAGGTATGTTTTCAGTGAAGATGTGTCGTAATTTCCCGAACGCTGCCCATCCGAGTTGGATTCTACGAGCTACCTCTTTATCGAAGTGTAAAATGGTTTTCAAAATTACGTCTAAATTAAAAACTCTTCTCAGATTTTTCAAAGTGAATCCAGAGGCTGTTAATAATAATAGAATTGAATATGCAAAAAGGGTATTTTTTTCGCGAGTTTCGAAATTCTGATTTTATTTTCGGGCCTAGATATACCATTATCCACATGTAGGTTTCGGCTTAGTATACCCTTTTTGCAACACCCTGTATTTAACATAACTAATAAGCTACTTTGACTATATTTAGGACCTTTTAAAAGGGTAGCCAATAAAACAAAACAAAAAAAAATATGGCCCCTTTACACATACCTATAATAGGTACATGTTTAAAAAAAACGAAGGTCAAGGGGGTCGCGAAATATTTATTAATACCAGGGGGGTCGCATCATGAAAAAGGTTGAAAAACACTGGTTTAAACAATACATAGAAAACCAATGTTAATTTTACGTTACGTTTGTAACATTTACAATAATCGCGATTATAAAGTAAGTAGGTATACAATTAAAGATGCTACAGTGTGAAATGGGTAAGTAACTATATAAAATATTATAATCTCACACGTTCATTATCGACACTGGCAGCCGAAAAAACAATTGAAAAATAGACTGCAGCACCAGTTGGAAAAATGTGCGCATTCCAGCCAGCCTCCTTGCAAACTCCTTGGTGATGGGTAAGTAGGTCGCAGGTTTCACCTCCTTTCGTGGACTCCCTGCTTCCGTTCCATTTATAAACGTATACATGTAGTAGGCGGAGTCTCGCCCCACGTTCATGACTTTGTGGAAGGTTCCAGGGGCTACCAACATGTGGTCGTCAGCGTGGAGAAGGAAGGACTGTCCGTGATGGTTGTCCACCTCTGGCTGGTACGCAATTCGCCCGCCTAACACCGTCAGTGTCACGTTCGTCAGATCTTCAGGTAGGTAATTTTCTAATTCATATCCTGAAAAAGGGTTTTTATTTTTAATGAGGCTACAAAGTCTTGCGATACATTTCCGTGTAACTGTTAAAGACTTAACGATCGGTTAGGATGTTTTAATAGTAGATATTAGCAACATTGTAAGTATTTGCTAAGATACGCTATCATTATTACATTTACCTTAGTTAAGTACTAATTAAGATGAAGTAAAGTGACATTTAACTAACATCAATTTCTCGTTAGAGGTGTGGTCCAAGTTATTATATTAATTACTGCCAGCATTTCTACTGTAAATATATTATTTACCTCGTAAATTATCTGCCTTTGTCGTCATGACTCATGATGAGTAAAACGTTACATCAGAAATTAATTTTGAAGGTGAGGTTTTACCACACGATAATATAATTATTTAGGTACTGTTACAGTAATTAATTTTAATGACTACCGACGACATATCTCTGGTACCGACCTAGGTACCTAATTGTCATTAAAATTAAGACAGATAAAGTAGATATGTAAGTAGGTATACCTTATGCACATCTTTCGTTAATTTTAGTAAGACTCAATTCGCGTCTAATACTCGGTTTACTTAGAGAAAAACCCACCTGGAAAATCGGCGACAAATATGACGTCACTGTGGTTACTCCAACCATGCACCTCTTCACGTATCTCATCCAAAGTACCCCTCAAACTGGTCGCATCTGACAGCAGCGGCATCAGCCAATCAACGGCCTGGAACGGCGACCACGACGCTCGCAGCAAATCAACTTTAGGATCAAACATGCGCTGCTGGAATCGACCATTCATGGAACACCACACGTCTATGTAAATAGAAATGTTAGTAGACAATTGGTCATTGAAGTTTAGCTCTTCGTTCAGTTGCAATAAGTTCCGTTTGATGCAGTGAGCGTATTGGTAGACCATGTCGCCGTGGCGGGTCCAGCGCTCGTTGGGGGCCCAAATGTAAGGGTCGAGGAAGAACTGGGTTTGCTTGTCGTTGTCCACGACCCGTACGACCACGGAGTTGGTCTCCCAGGTGTGGACCATCATGTCCCACGAGTACCCGTATAGGCCGCTCGTCCAGTTGTTGTAGCCCTGGAATACGGTTAGGTTTACATTATTAGTACCTATATACCTAGTAAGTAAACGGCTTGTAGAAATAGTGGTGAAGTTAACTGACCGAAAGAAAGCTATTCCATACACTAGAGATGCCACGAATATTCGGCAACTATTCGGTATTCGGCCTATTCGGCCAGTTTTTTCAGTATTCGGTATTCGGCCGAATAGTAAGTAGTATTCGGCCGAATACCGAATACTTAAAAAAGTTGCAAATATCTTACTAAATGGAATTAAAAACTATTTCGAAACATTTAACTATCAAACAATCATTAATTGCGAAAACCTGAATACAACATCAGTATTTTTAATATTTAAAATTAATTAAAAGTAAATTGTGATGAATATAGACAAGTTTTGCGGCATTTGTTCATTAGAGACAATTGGGCTTTTTTTCATAAAATATACAATACCTACTCTAATGAGGCACAGGTATTTTTTAACAAAATATATAAGGTTTGGCTACTGATTCGAGTTGGTTGACTACCAGTTATTCGGATCTGCCGTAAGATTAAGAAGATCACTCTTTAAATAAAACTTCAACTTATTGAATTATACTTGATCACCTGCCGAATATTCGGTGGCCGAATATTCGGTATTCGGCTGAGAGCGCCGGCCGAATATTCGGTATTCGGTATTCGGCCAAATCACTATTCGTGGCAACACTACCATACACTTATACATCCATACGATACGAAACGCTGGGCGGACTAAAATATGACCTACCTGTTTTGTGTATAATGTTTCAAGAATGTAACTAATGTTTACCTTTGTGAGGAAATGCGAATATGGCAAGAAAGCCTGTAGAGCCATGTACAATATTATAAAATAGACTGTTCGTTTCTTTTTAGAGTCACATTTTTCTACCGCGTCTTCTGTCTGCCCTTTCTCCTCTGATTCAGATTGGTCTTGTGCTTCAGACTTTTCATTATCATCTTGATCTTTGTCATCATTAGGTGTGGTTTCATCATCAGTGTTATTAACGGCGGCAGCGTCGTCGTTACAAACACAGTCATCTTCTCTTTTGAAGAACTTGATGTATATGTTCTGGAGTTTTTTGAGAACTCGTTTGGGCCAATCGTACGGGTAATACAGCGGCAGCGTAGCCAGGCATACCCAGGGAAACATTCCTGAAAAATAAAAACAGCTGATCTAGAAATAAAATTAATTGACAGTAATCATAGGAGATCTACAGGAATTAGGGTGTAGCTAAATCGTATAACAAGGCGAGAGGTGCCCACTTGGCACAACTGTTGGTTCTATGATATTTCGAAAAAATAATCTTTATTGGCTACGTGACATATCAATGCAACCCCCATATAAAAATGTCTCACCGATCCTGAACAGACGTATGTTCATCAAGTGAAAAGCGGCGCAGAAGACGGCGGCCACGCGCCTCGTCCGCGGCCAGCTCAGCCAGAACACCACCGTCAGGTCGAACAGGAACGCGAACCAGTGCACCACCAGGTAGTCGATCTGAGACACGCTCAGGAATAGCCTGGAATCAGACACGGAAATGGGTTAACACCACTGAACACAATGTGTTTAAAGTCCAGAATAACCAGTTGGTCTGCGTGGTGGGAGAAAATCCAAGCTATTAAAGGTATGGTTAAATCAAGATGCGTAGAACGACGGCAAGCTGTGCCCAACTTGATATGTCGCTGGTTCTCCGCAGGTAGAGATGGATGAATCAAGACTTTTCACACGCCTTCTTCGTATTCGCCTTATTCATCTCAGCATGTCGGTAACAAAACCTAGACCAACACTATTGTATTTCTCATCGTGTTGAAAGGATTAGCCAGTCAATAGCATCCATCCCTTACTGACCAGGGTGCGCCGGACGTATATGTATTATTAAGGCCTTGGTCTCCTATTTACGCCGTAGTTCGCGTCCAGCGTCACGCCGTAGGCCGCGTCACAATGCTCACTATAGAAATGTACTGACGCGGTCTCCCTCACACGCCGACGTTGGCGCGTAGATGTTATGAGTATCGTGACGTGGCCTACGGCGGTGACACTTGACGCGACCTACGGAGTAAATAGGAGACCCGGGCCTAACTGCCAGTTTCTATATCTCTATCTATCCATAACTGGTAGTTACTTTCATACGATTTTAACATAATCAAAAGTAACAATCTGTCAAAATCGTAGGTATATGAAAGTAACTACTAGTTATAGATAGATAGAGTTATAAAAACTGGCAGTAAGTATACGCTAATAACTTACTTGAACGGCGTGAACACCCAGTGCTCCCCGAGGTTGGGCAGCGAGTAGCCGGTCAGCCACTCCGCCGTCCCCTTCTTCAGCCCCGCCACGAAGTACAGGATGAAGAACTGGTACTTCAACACGAAGTAATTCCAATACGGGACCGTGGTGCTTCTCTGACGACGGTCGAAATACGCGTCAAGGGACCTGAAAATTTTAAAAAGGCAAATGAATTCACAAAGTTAAATAAGTGTGCTCCCTTTTGATTCTCGAGTCGCGTAACTTAATATTTTAAGTGCTACAGTAATTAAAAAGTTAAGGCAGTATTTTCTTAGATTCTTTGAGCTTTGGGAATAAAAAAAGATAGAAGAGAATTGCATGACAAACGTTTAGGGACTTCCTGGCAAAAAATAGTAGAAACGGAAATGGAAAATCAATAATGGCCAGCCAGCCAGGTTTGTTCATCACCTTTATTTTTGCACAAATCTATAAAAAGGAGATTATCAATCAATGTTTAGGTATTTTTTACAATATATTTAACAGTAGATAAATGTCAGGCAATGGTATGGGTTATTTTCATTGACAAAAGAATAAAGAGGACTTGGCATAAAAATCGGTACTTAAAAATATATCGTCGTCTCTTTTTAACTTATTGGTGTTATCGTACGTAAAAAAGGACAACAGTAGTTTTGTCTTTGCCTAAAATTACAACATTGCGATCGGTCGCCATGTTGATTGACCAAGATTGACATCCAAACACAAGGTACTTCAGCTGTCAAACAATTTGTTTGTTTACATTTTTCAAGAAAAAAACCGGCCAAGTGCGAGTCGGGCTCGCGCACAAAGGGTTCCGTAGCAGCAAAATTACAGTTAAATCAACCTATCTCAAAAACTATAAGAGATACTTTGATCAAACCAAAAATCGTTGAAAGAGTTAATTAGCATGCATCACCTCTATTTTTTTTAGAATTTTATACCCCGTAGTTATAAAAATAGAGGGGGGGGACATACTTTTTACGACTTTGAGAGCTGATATCTCAAAAACCGTTCACTTTAAGAAAAATGTTTTTTAGAAAACTTTATATCATTTTAAAAGACCTTTCCATTGATACCCCACACGGGTATGTACATCGAAAAAAAAAATTTCATCCCTCAGTTACATGTATGGGGGGCCCCACCCCCAATTCTTTTTTTTACTATTTAGTGTCATATTTTTGTAGCGGTTCATACAACACATATTCCCATCAAATTTCATCACTGTAGTACTTATAGTTTCCGAGTAAATCGGCTGTGACAGACGGACAGACGGACAGACGGACATGACGAAACTATAAGGGTTCCGTTTTTGCCATTTTGGCTACGGAACCCTAAAAAGCCGCCATTTTAATTGACACCAAAGTTTAGGTAAGCGCATTTTTTTCGTTGATATGGCATGTCCTCTTTTTATTCTTTTGTCAATGGTTATTTTCTACTCTTTTTTGACGTAGTAATTTCCCTGATAGAAAAAGAGAAGTCTTTTTGACTCACGCGTCGATTTAAAAGCGGATATCCGCTTTAAATTCATTATTGATTTTTGTTAACTCGATTGAGAGTATTTGAGAGTAGTCATTCAGCTAGGATAGCATTCAAAATCAAGTACTCAATCATTTGATTGGTTTGTTTTAAATTTGAAGTAATTTTTACCTGACCAAGTATCAAATATTTAATTTCTTTTACTAATATTGTAAATTCGGGGGTGTTAAGAAAAAAAACTCTTCTTTTTTGCAATATATAATTATTTAGTTAATTGGTTTGTCAGTCGTCTTTTCACTTTCGTGTCGGAACAGTTGTGAGCGATTAAATTTTAATTAATTTTCGGTGTGTTTAACGTAACTACATGTGGTTATAACTGTTATAAGTTAGGAACATCAAACAAAATTGTGCTTGTGAATAGTGATTTAGTGATACAAGCGGATACCCTCAGCCGGAGCCCCCTGTCGCGTCGGTGCGGTGTATTGGGGCAAAAGTGCCCTGCCCAAGATTCAAGGTATTTATGCTTATTTGTACTTATATTAATTTATGAAACTAATACTTGCCAACCTATGCTTTTGGATAACATAAACTATATTTTTTTTACCACAGTTAGATGATTAACTATGTGACCAAATTATAGGTAGTTTAGGGTTCAACTTAGCATCTTTTTTTATTATTTTGTATTAAGTAGGTAGGCACAATAAACCGTAAACACCCGAACCGCACCCACCAATAGCAATTAGCGTTGCTCCCGACAAGCAACAAAACGACCAATCCAAACAGATAGCTGTGGTTGTTCCAGTAGCTCTTCTCCACTAGCAGTAGGTACCAGTAGCAGGCTGCGAATGTGACGCAGCAGCGGCAGAAGCGCCAGCCCAGCATGAGCCCTGCTGCTCCTGTAGGCAGAAGAAGTCGTAGTTATTATGAAGTAGGAACAAAAATGAATAGCATGGGCCCACCTGCCCGCTGGACCGACGACCTTAGGCAGGTAGCCGGTACTGGCTGGATGAGGAAGGCCGAGGGCTGAGGGTTGTGGAGCTCCTTGGGAGAGGCCTATGTCCAGCAGTGGATGATTATTGGCTGATGATGAGGTACAAAAAGTCGGTCACACACGCACACATGCCTTAGACAAGTAAACCACACACATGTACAGTCCTTAATAATCGCAAGTAGCACAAAACTGAATAAATTGGATTAATCCACTGCGGGACATGAGCCTCCTCCAGTACTGAAGGGTTATTGCCATAATCTCCACGCTGGACAGGCGAGTTGGAGATACCACACCACACCCAACACAAACATTTATCACCCAAGACCCCGAGTAAAAATTACCGTGTTTTAACAAATATCTGCACCCAACTATAATTACCTACATTGAGCCTAAACAAAACGCGGACCCCGCAAGAATCTAGTTTGGGGAAAAGAAAACTGACCGCTCCCAAAGTTACAATACCTACTTATATTATGGGGCCAAATATCTTTTTATCAATAGTGATAATTATCTACTAGGGGCCTACCTACCTATAGCTTAAAAGTGATATGTATGTATAATATAGGTATAGGTACCTACTTAACTACCTAAGTTATTTCCAAATTAAAGCCAAATTTGTGGTAATTAACCTGATGACACAGGGTCAAAGCCATTTAAATACAATACTTAGGTATTTTTATTCATTTGTAACAAAAAAAGCTATATTTACCTACATACTTAGTTAGGTACTTACTTTAAGTAAAATCATTATGATAATGATCTTTTACTTTTTTAGGACCGCGTTATAACCATCGGCATGATATACAATATGTTTTTAACATTTGAGCCATAGGCATATACTAAGTATAGGTAGATTACATACATACACGCTCACGCCTGTCTCCCAGAGGGGTAGGCAGAGATTACAGATTTCCACTGGGCACGATTCTGACACACCTCTTTCGCTTCTTCCACATTCAGACATCTATAGCGCATACATGCTCGTCGGTTACGGGTACTCTTAAATTGGCCCTTTTTCAGTATGTCGCCAATCTGGTCGACATACGTCCGTCTAGGCCCTAAAGAAGATGTAGTGACAAGAGTTGAGAAAGGAATGCTTCGGTGGTTTGGACATGTGGAAAGAATGAATGATGAAAGAGTGACCCTAGACTCTAGGGCGACCCCTCCCGACTCTTCCACTCACTTTTGCTCTATATATTTCCTTTGTCACTCTTTCATCATTCATTCTTTCCACATGTCCAAACCACCGAAGCATTCCTTTCTCAACTCTTGTCACTACATCTTCTTTCAGACCCTGACTTTATACCGCATCCAGTGGCGTGCTTTGGGAGAGGCCTACGTCCAGCAGTGAACTGCTACAGGCTGATGATGATGATACCCTGTATAAGTACATTAACATTACCGATCCACATGGCAGCATACACGAGGGCCATGTAGGGCATGGGCAGCGCGTGTACTGTCGGCAGCAGGGGGAAGTGGCATGTGCGGGGCTCCCCCCAGCGCCGGTCCATGGATGCACCGCCACGCTCGTCCGGGATGTCGAATAGCATGGCTAGACCTGCCGAGATGGAGGGTGAAATACTTTACCTATCTATCATAACCATAGAACAACGCGGACTCCATCATTACTCATTTAATCATCTATGGTTGTGTTAAACATGAAACCAAGTAGCATCAATTCGGCACATAAGTATACTTTATTGGCGTTGTAATTGTAAAAGGACCGACCGTACCGTAACTGATATTAAAATTTCTATTTGTAATATGAAAGAAGGTACAGAAGTACCTACCTAAGTAATCAAAAAGCGTGATTTGGAGCAACTTTTGTATAAGTATTCGTGAAAAAATTATTCGGACGATCACTGAAAAATTGCGACTCATGAATCTCATGATACACTCACGAGCAATGAAAAAGTTCCACCTGCCATTGCTGCATATGTCACTGGAACTTTATAGCTACTCGTGAGTGTAGTTTGTTACAAGAGTTGAATTTAACGATGCCTTCCCACATGTACATTATGATACGTATTATTATTATGTATAGTTACTTAGTTACTTACCAAACAAGATCCTCGTGACGGCTAAACTGGATGCATCACGGGGCGAATACATGAGCTCAACTATTTTATCAAATCTTACATCTTGAAAACCAAAACCAAAGTGGGAAAGCAACTTTTTTTCGAAATCATCACAAAAAGCTGTTAATTTATCTCGAAGTTTCTTCATGATTCAGAGGAATTGTTGATTATTAGAAAGCTCTCAACCGACTGAATTTACTAAGCTTTCGGAAAATTTACCTGAAAATTATCGAATCATACTACCCGACATCTACCGTCATATTAATTATGCATGAACATGAGCACTCAATTATAAATAAAATTATCATATTAGAATTGGAATAAAGGCAGGGTGATGATAAAATATAGATAGGTACATAACCAATCTTCATTCATATACTTGCAGTTTTTAGTTTTTTATACTGGCTATAAGTTATGGATACCTACCTACCTATCTCGTTTATTTCTACTATGTAAAATTTTACGGATTTAACATGGTATATAAAGACAGTCAGTAGGTACCTACATACCCACTCCATCAACGACTCTACAAGTGTTTACAAATTAGCGAATTAATAGTGATTTGATTCCAATAACTTGTGGAATAGATATGTATATGTAGGTAGGTATAAGTCGCATCACCTCATTTCTCCACGAGTTTCATGATACGGCATTGACATAACAATCACCCTGTATACGAAGGTAAATTTCTCAGGTCACCAAGCTTTAAGATTCACGTCATTTCCATAACGTTTCCTACCTCAATGGGTACATAGGTAAGAAACTACATAATTATGTACTTAACATACTGCTGTATAAATTAATATTCATCTGAATATTCGGCATAAGTATCATCATCAGCCTATAGCAGTCCACTGCTGGACGTAGGCTTCTCCCAAAGCACGCCACTGGATGCAATCTATACTTTTCCGCATCCAATCATAACCAGCCGCCTTTCGCAAGGGGGCGTCCCACACTACGTTTGCCTAGTCGCGGTCTCCACCAAAGAACACGTTTACCCCATCGGTTATCGGTTCTACGACAGATGTAACCAGCCCACTGCCACTTAAGCTTACTAACTTTGTTAGCTATGTCGGTGAGTTTAGTTCTCTGTCGGATTATTTCGTTGCGTACATAGGTATGGGAGTAGAGATAGGTACCTACCTACAGCGTACAGTATGGGGCAGATAAACCTGACCTCTCTCTGTAGCATTGCCATTCCGAGGGGGTCAGGTTTCTCTTCACCAACTCTACCTATAACTACTTTCATAGTTGACAATCCGAAAGTTATAATTTGATTTAAGTCAAGTGAGGTAAAGTTTAAGGTCTACGTCGCACTTAGTTAGGTACCCTGGAACTGCGCCAGATATTTCCGTTTATCTGAAGCTTCCGCGTCGCAGTTAGTCGCGACTCTGTGCCAAAATATTTATCCAATCCCTTATTACGTTGCGGGCTCGGGTCAAGTAGGCACTCGGTAGTTTATGTACTTACCTATATATAATCATAGAATTGTGTTTTGAATTTCGTAAAGCTACAGAAAGTGCGGATAAAGATAAGTACGGTATAATAATGATGGACGGACTCTCGACGCTTATTTCTACTAAGTAGGTATAGCTACAGTGCCACAAACTTATCTGTTCCGGTGACAGCTCACGTAAATGTGTAATATTTCTTAATTCTATAAGATTTTAAGTTTGCCAGTAGTAGTAATTCGCGCTTGTGGTTTCAATAAACCCATCTAATCTGTATCAATACATAATTCATTAGCAAACAATGAGATATGGATCAATTTAGTTCGCTCTCACCGGAACAGATAAGTTTGTCGCACTATACTTACCTAACTTCTTATTGTTAGGTACTTTTACTGAAATGTTTGGATACTGTCTATGACATTATTTTTTTGTATTTTGTTCTATTCTCTTGCACTTATGATAAAGTTGATACCTACATACGTATTTACGAAAAAAGTAATTATACGTAAGCTAACTGCAAAGTAGTTAGTTTATTTACCTACGCCTACGTAGGTATAAAGTTTGGAAACTGGTATGTAGACAATAAATTATTCTAACATACTTACATAGAAGTTATGCACAACTTCTATTCTACATTTTGTACCTACGATTTCGTAAAGACTTTCAATTATCCTATCTCTATCTGTCTAGGTTGTCCGTTTTGTGGACTCAAAATTACTCAATCCGGACTCCGGACGCATCATTATACATATAAATAAATGAAATTTGTGGTAAAATATCTTTCAAATGATAGGCCAAACTTGTGCTGAACATATTTATTTTAAAATACTATAAATATTGATACAGAGTACAGCTATAAATAGACATTCAGTTATTGTCAATGATATAATTTAGAAACAGTGAAATATAACAATTAATCTCAAATTTGTCTTTAATTTCTAAAATTTTGGCTAATGTTCGATGATTCTTTGACTATTTCATATTTATATTTTTTATTTAAGTAAGTAATTAAACAACATCTTAGGTCCTTGAAGATAGTCCTATAAAACGATTTCCGATATTTGTATAATTGACACAACATTTGGCAATAAAAATGTAAAACTTAACTAAATTAAATAAACTAAGATTATCTAAATCACTAGATACAAGACAGGAATAATAGTGAGGGATATAATATTTAGATTTTCTTTATTGTAAATTAATCACCAACAAAGCAGATAAGATACTAATAAAGCGTATACTTAATATAATAAAATGACGCAACTTTTTACCATCACTTAGGAACTTCATACGACACAAGATTCCTTTATCTGTTCATAATAATATTAATAAGCAATACGAATAGCATGATTTTGAATGTTATTGAATACTGACTAAACATGTTTGTAACGGATAAATAAATGTCTTAACAATTTCAATAATATTAAAAACAAATTAAATACAATAACTTTACAAATCATTGTAATATCATATATGACACTTTTACGAGATCACAAAATTGAATAAAACAACTTTGGTTACACATGTAATGTAGCGTATACTGTATCAAAAACCGTATTTTGTTACTAAAGATAATTATAATAAGTAATTACATCACTGCTCTCCTATTTACGGAATGTGATTTCAAAGCAAGAAAGTAAAAACAGCGAATATTGTAAATACGACTTTTAACACTCAACAATAAAGGTTACTTTTAACGAATACATCCATTTCAGGTAACATTATGGCCCATAGTTATAAGCATATTTGATTACATAATCCATTAACATAGATAATCCTTGGACGATATCATTACAATTACGTATTTAACGTTAAAACTCCATCGTAACATTTATAACTTTATATGCATTTGTGTTAAGGGCCTGCAAGAGGCCTACTTGAATATATAAATAACGGAGGTAATGAGATTCCGTGTATAAATATGATAAAAATATAAGCCAATTTGGAGTCGTGTGGCCTAAAAATGTCTTAAATTTCAAGCCAAGTATAACATCAATAATATATTTGTAAACTAAACGCACCTCTGTGTTCTAACGTGTAATTCCGTCGCCGAGCCAACTACGCAGCATTATTGTCTTCTCCTTACATTCCTAATCAGCCTCGAAATTACAAGTTACTCAATGCACCATCCGCCGCCGCTCTCTCAAAAAGGACGCACAGTCATTCTTCTACGGAATATACTAGTATAAATATTGGAGCAACGTTTGCGGCAACTATTAGGACCACGATGTCAAGTTATCGTTACAAAGTTACCGATCCGTCGCACCTTACAAGAATAACTTTAACAACAGCTCTACTACAAAAATACTATCAAGTAGCTGTAAAACTCCCGTGCGTCCCTTATACTCGCTGATATAGTCTGTCTTTTAACTAACAAGTACCCACTTACATTTCTTATACTTAGCATCAGACATATCTAACTATCCATTATGTCCGGGATACACGAAGCCTATGTCTACAAAGCCATTGCTAGTTTTCTATCACTAGCTTGCTATCCTAGCTCTCACAACTAGCCTCGATAATCTCAGGCATTACTCGTTCGTTAAAAACAGACTATAGTACTGTATGGGGGTGTCCAGTGTGTGGGTAGCGGGTTCAGTGTCCGTAGATGACGCCTCCCGGGCCGGGCAGGTTGGAGAAACCGGACAGGTATTCGTCGACGGCGCGCGCCGCCTGGCGACCCTCCGATATGGCCCACACCACTAGAGACTGGCCACGGCGACAATCTGTGAAACAGAGAACCATTATTAGTACATAATATATATAAAAGATAAATAAATTAAGCCTGTAATGTTGATGAAGAGTGTTGTGGCACTCCTTGTGGAGCTATTATATCTAGCAGTGGACCCTTATTGATCGATTGATGATGGTGTTTCCTCTGCTCTATAATAATATGAAAGTACATTATGGGTGAATAATAATGAATGCCTATTGTAAACTTGATGTTTTCCGCCAAACCAAATAATCTTAATCCTACGATTAACGTATTACAAGAATTAATTAGCAATCATCTATGATTATACCTACAAGATTAACGGCATCATTCTAGTATAGTCAGATACGTTGTGATTCATCAAATATCTGACTAATTAATTAAACCGTATTAATCACGAATGGTTTTTTATATGTATTGTATGTATAAGTTCGGGTTACTGAAACAATCCTAACTAATATTATAAATGCGAAAGTAACTGTGTCTGTCTGTCTGTCTGTCTGTCTGTTACTCTTTCACGCCAAAACTACTGAACGGATTTGAATGAAATTTGGTATACATACGGTCTAGACCCTGGGAAAGAACATAGGCTACTTTTTATCCCGGAATTCCCACGGGAAAACTTTTTAAGGCGAAGCGAAGCGCGCGGGAACTGCTAGTGTTATATAAAACTAATTTGCCTCTTATCAACATTTTAAATAAATGTAAATAATATGAATGGCTAATATGTACTATTTCGTTGGGTGTATTTTTGTCATTACGAAAATAAATTAAACGTTTTTTGTACGGATGTTAGTTGTGATGTGAGTATACTTAATATATTACAATTTCATTAACAAGTGTCTTCGCATAACAATGATAATTTACTGTCGGTCGGTACCAATGTTTTTGTGCGATGAAAATAGATTCCACTTTGATCTTTGAAACTGAGCGTCGCGTCTTTAGGTTCCTTATTACGTCAGTTTGCCAATACTTGATCATTTTTACATGTTTAAGTAGTTATTTTAGCACTTGTGACGGCATAACGTCAACGTAAATACAATTATTGGCAAAACAAAAATTGCAAATATGGTATATTGTTCATCGCTTACGCGTTCAATCACGTGATTTGCTGTCTTTAAACTTAGCTTTCGTATCGTAGTTTTGTAATATCAAAACACACTAATACACGTCTTAACAGCAGTATAAAGATCATAATTTATATTACAATGCAATTTTGTAACATGAAAGGGGGTGACTTATAGAATAGAATAGAGGGTGACTCATCTCGTCATTCTGAACAACTTGGAAATCGGGATAAAGTTTTACATTTCCATAGAAAAAGTGAGTTTACTATTAATACCTCCTGATTCACACCCTCACTACCTACTCTTTTTTAACACCCTGTATAAAATATGTTACTTACCTCCAGCGGCGAACACGTTCTCGACGGACGTCTTGTAGATGTTCGACTTGTTGGTCTCCACGTTGCTGCGCGCGTCCAGCGGCAGATCTGTGGAATAATAGAACGTTATAATGTGGTTGTTTTTGCTTAGATTAATACCATATGGAGTTTAGACGTTATGTCGACAGGTACAAAGGTTTTTCTCGGTTAGAAAACGGACTAAACTTTCTTTGCCTATGGACAAAGCTTCTTATTAGCTGAAAACAATAACTAAATCATGTAAGTAGGAACGCAAAAAGTTTCAGAAGAGCTGCCGTGGAATTTAGAACATGCTTCCGTTGGTATAAGGTATATTTTCGCTTACCAAGTTGCGTGGCGATGTATCTCTCCGGCCCCAGGAAGCCCATAGCCAGTAGAACCATCTCTGCCTTGTATATCTTCTCAGTGCCGGGCAGCTCCTTCATCTCCCAGCGGCCGCCGGCGCCGCGCGTCCACTCTACTTCAACGGCTGATACGCCGCATACGTTGCCGTTTCCTGCATAAATGGAAATTATTTTATTTTATTGTTGCTATTGGAAGCTGATTGATGAGTTAGGCGGTTGTACTGAGTTTTAGCCTCGATTTATATAAAGACATCCGAGCGCACAATATAAATTAAATATTCTATGGGACACTGCAGAGCCACGCCAGCAGACTTTATGTGTTATACACTAATGTCTCTAACATGATTTATAATCGTACCATTACTACCCTTATGTAACAGTCATGCATTAACATTTATACACTTTTGTGCCTTGTCAAATAAAATTTCATACTAAATAAAGTTATTGAACGGCTTTACGGTTGTACTTAGTCGGCCTATATATGAACCTATGTATTAATGTGTATATATATTTATGTGTTTGTGTGTCTCACCGTCGTCCAGGAACTCCTTGGTGAGCGTGGAGAACTTGCGCGGGTCGTTGCCGAACTTCACCTTCACCTCCTCGTGTCCGTAGTCGACCCTGCAATGTTACCAACGTCATTACTACGGAATTTCACTACACTACGTTTTGTCGTCCAAGGATACTATAACCCTGTTTACGTAAGCAGGTGAAGACGCGATCGACATCACAAAACAAAGTTCTTTCATTCCTTACTAGGCCGCGCGATATACCGGAGCGCGATGTAAACTTTTGGTTTGTCATGTAATTTGCGTATTGAATTCAATGCAACGTATAATGCTCACAACTATTTGCACATTATTCCACAGATTCCTACATAATCTGTTCGGTAGTTATTCGCCGTCTTACGCCGTACAAATGCTCAGTATAGTTGGTTCATGCTATTCTACTCGGATATTTTCGCGACGTAATCATCGTTTACCTAAAACCACATCAAGCATCTAACCCGCACCTTTCGAACCTTTTTATTAACACTATATAGGGTATTGCAAAAATTGTATACTAAGCCGAAAAAACAATAGAATAGACCCCGGAATCACCCCCTTTCGGTTTCTCATACCCTTTTTGACCTCTACTACCCGGCTAAATATAAACGTACCTGAACACCCTGGGCCACTGCGGCCACGGGTTGTCGCCTCCCCGGGCCGGCTTCGGCTGCGGAAGGATCTCGAACGTGGTGATGGACGCCGCGCCCTGACGCAGAGACGTCGCTATGCAGTCGCATCTGGAGATATATTGAAAATGCTATCACAAACAGAATATTAAGCTTATCTTTTCAGGATACGGTAATTACGGTGTAATTAATCCTGAAAAGGATAGTGTAACATGTGTGATAAAAATAAACCTAATATTCATGTCGTTTACAATGGCGAATTGTGACCTTTTCTCGTAATGCATTTATACCGCACTAGGGCTCCCAATTCTCGCAAGCACTTGACAATATCCATAGCAAAATGCTCACTCAGAGATCTGATACCGATAATAGGTAACTTTAAATTAATAGAAAGATAGTTATTTTAAGTCTCGCTATATCAGCAAATTCCCCTTACCCAGTATCCCCGCCGCCAATGACCAGCACATTCTTGTCCTTGGCGCTCAACTCCGGGTTCTCCCTCTGGTGAGTCTGGGCTCCCATCTGCTTCTTCTGCCAGTTCTCCAGGAACTCCATCGCGAAGTGGATGCCGTTGAGCTGCCGGCCCTTCAGGGGTAGGTCGCGCGGCCACGTGGCGCCCAGGCAGAGGACTAGAGCGTTGTATCTGTAGGAGAATAGGGGTTGTTATAGAAGGTTTTGGAAAATTGGTATGGTAAGCGGTAAGGGGGTGACTCTGGTGGTCATACTGGGCAATTTTGCTTTACGATTTTTGGGAATTCGTTAAAGGAAAGCATCGTGAGGACACCTTCACATCTAGATCTGTGAATCTACCAATCCGCATTAAACCAACGTAGCCTAATAAGAGAAGAGGTCCAAGCTTAGGTAGGCAGTTTAGTTTAGACGTTAAACGTATACTCATAGGGTTCAATTTAAGAGAGCCAGGTGCAGGCACTAACAACCCAACCCCGTAGAGATCTGATTAGAATCATAATATGGACTACCCTGCAATGATAGCTTTAAGTTAAATTATAAACAAATATCCCTTACTCTTGCGCCAGGTCGGTAGCGGAGATGTGGTTGCCGACGTCGACGCTGCACTTGAACACGATGCCCTCGTCCTGCATCAGCCGGATGCGCCGCGCCACCACCTGGATGTGACATATTTGACTAGGTAAGCTTTGCTTTTTTGCTAAATGGTTTTCCCGTGGGAATTCTGGGATAAAAAGTACGTATAAACCTTTTGAAACTTTGCAATAGAAACAAGTGTAAACACTAGATGATAAAGTTTAATAGGTCGGCCATATCATTGCGTAGGCAGGTATAGTAAGGCTGGCAGCCCTTCTCACTACTCAGTACGGTACTCATGCCTATGGGAAAGCTCCCTATGGCCATTGGATAAGGAAAGTGTCGCCCCTAATAATTTCTACTCTTACTTGCCACGTATTCAAACCCACCTTTTTGTTGCTAAGTAATTAGCATAATTATATTTATTAGTGTTTTATCTATTTCATACCTGCTTGCTGAGCTTCATGGAGGGTATGCCGTACTGCAGCAGGCCGCCCGGACGGTCGTTGCGCTCGAACACCGTCACGAAGTATCCAGCCTGAAGACATTGAAATTTTGTAAGTTTTGGAGCTTTTGTTTAACGTTATCAGCATCGACAAGTTGGACTATTCATCACCATCGACACACCTTTGCTCACATAAATACACTATTAAGAATACAATAACATTATCAATACAATTACTGTATTACAAAAAAAAAATAAAATTAAAATATTAATGAAGATCCTTTTTTCCCTAATAAGGGATATAGGGGCTCGAAGAGCAGACATCCATTTCATCCAATCCTGTGCAACGCTTCAACTTAATTGTATTGATTACTTTATATCTTCCAATCATATTTCTTAATTGCTTACCTTATTCAGTTGGTGTGCGCAGGCCAACCCGGCGGGTCCAGAGCCGACCACCGCTACGCTCTTGCCGTTGCGCTCTTTGGGAATCTGCAAACAAGTAAATGAGTAAGTGGTTATTGCTGCATAATAAATGCGTTTGGGGCTTCTGTTGTTTATTGACGCTGACGGTGGAAATGATACAGCGGAAAACGAACACAACTATTTGACGCTGACGAAAGCCGCCGGCTGAGTTGCGGAACGGTATCGTGAACCCCATTCATCACTTACCTATGGAAGCACGAAAGGAGTGACGTGACGGCGATAGTCTGACTAGACTAGTCTACAAGAACTAGACTAGGATCTGTCACCGTGGTGAATGGATTGGCCTTTCAGACGGACGTCAGTCGATAACTGCCCAGGGTGTCATGACAAGAAGGGCTAGTACGGGGCGCATTTAAGACGTGACAAGAGTTCTCGAGATGCGAAACTTATGTCACGTCTTAAATGCGCCCCGTACTACTAGCCAAGAAGAAGTGCACTGACCTCGGGCGTCATCCAGCCGCTCTCGTACGCGTTGTCGATGATGGCGCACTCGATGTTCTTGATGGTGACGGGCGGCTCCGAGATGCCGAGCACGCACGCGCCCTCGCACGGCGCCGGGCACACGCGACCCGTGAACTCTGCAATGTAGGAAATAGGATGTGAGTACAATATTGTGAAGGATATGGTAGGATTGTTGGTTGTATGGTCATTTAACTGGTCATCTAATCACATACTTCTGCTGCACATATGCCACAGGAGCCCTAGCCTCCTCATCTAGTCAATACCGTGTCCTACTCGTCCTACTCTACGCTTGTCCGTTCGAGATCTCTCATCGAAAATTCGTTTAGCTAGCCCACCGGCCATAGATAGGTTCGTCGGTTTATATTATAGGACCCAGCCCACTAACACTCAGCTGTAAATCTCGTAAATTTTCTGTTGCACTCGACTACATCTTGGTAATGCTAATGACCAAGATACCGCCGTACTATTTACAAAGCACTATTTTATACTTAACTAACCTGTGAAAAACTACTTTTTAATAGAAATTGGTAGGTTAAGATTTCATTCAATTTCTCTTTACACTAACCCGGGAAATTATTAGTCTGCAGCAGCTGCTTAAGCGCCTGCTTCCAGTCGCCGTGGAATATCAGATCGTTCCACTTGGGTATGATATTGCCGAGCGGGCACCCGTGGTTGCTCTGACAGAAGGGCACCCCGCACTCCATACAACGGGCGGCCTGGACCCGTAGACCGCGACGTACGTGGTTAAAGTTGTATATCTCGTCCCAGTCTCGAAGACGTTTTTCGGCTGGACGGTACATTGACGTCTCGCGCGGGTATTTTATGAAGCCGCTGTGGGGAAATTGAGGTTTTAATGTTAGAATATATAAATATTGATGATCGAGGATTTTAGAAGGCATTTTATAGCAAGATATGCCAATAATGGGCTCCAGGTTTTGATGTCTGGTATATTACATACAATGTACGATATTTTTTTAACTATTGTTGACTATTGACTGTAAAAAAATTCATGCATTTTATATCATCATCATGAATGTATGAAGCACTTATTAACCTTGAATTACAACGTCCAAATTCCACATCCACTTACCGAGTCTTATCCAGAATCTTCTCTAGATTCTTCTTGTCCAGTTCCACATCCCGGACCGCCTCCTCAATGTCAGCTATACCATTCTCTCCTTTGCCGTTAGCTTCCACTTTAGGCACTGCCGCTTGTTGAGTAAGAGCCATCTGTTTGAGCGCTCGCTGGTATTCGTAGGGGAACACTTTCACGAATTTCTTAGCCGGTTCCGGCCATGTTTTGAGGAGTTCTTGAGCGATGAGTGAGCTGTAGGAAGAGAGGACATATATTATGTTTAGTGCATTCGAAGATAAGTTTAACAAGATTACTAGGAGCTTATGAATCCGAGGATTAATTAAAGGAGCTCTTATATTCAATGATCTGAATTTATAGTGGACCGCATAATGCAACAGTGCGAGCGTGAGGGTACTGTTACTATGCGCGTGCGGCAGAGACAAATATAAAACGGGCAATTCCAGTTTTTAGCGTGCTTAATAAACTGACCCGGTATACTCGTAGAACTCTTCTAGCAGTGTCTGCACGACATCCAGGTCTTCTTTCAGCTCGAGCGGCAGCTGCTCCACCATCTCCGGGTTGCACTTGAGCGAGAAGGAGCCGTCGATGTCGTACACGTAGGCTATGCCACCTGGTGGGAGATAGAGGTATTAATGTTATATTATGTAAAGTTGCAGTAACTGTGTTTGTCGATACATGGAAGTGCTTTGAGCGTAGACCGAGTTAGAATACATACATACATAAAAAATAGGTAACTAAAACCAACTGCCGCTACAAGGGTTCGTTATCGGCGTAGATAAACTAACTAACTAAATAATATATCGCGATTCGCCATAAATAAGACGCTGTGATTGGTGGAACTCGCGTTAAACGAGTTTTTCGAACCCGTGTGTCCGCTGTATTGGTATGATAAGTTATTAAGGGCCACTAAGTAACCAGAGCGTCGATAATTTGAAGAATAATAGCGAAATGTATTTTCTATCACGTCGCTCCCCACTTCATGTCCTAGCACCAGTACATGGCTGCAAGTCATGTACTCGCAGCCGTGGTTGTTGCAATATGACCCTTGTCTCGTACACAGCACGTACCGCTCATGCCCGCGGCGAAGTTCCTGCCGGTGAGCCCCAGCACCAGCACGGTGCCCGCCGTCATGTACTCGCAGCCGTGGTTGTTGCAATATGACCCTTGTCTCGTACACAGCACGTACCGCTCATGCCCGCGGCGAAGTTCCTGCCGGTGAGCCCCAGCACCAGCACGGTGCCCGCCGTCATGTACTCGCAGCCGTGGTTGTTGCAATATGACCCTTGTCTCGTACACAGCACGTACCGCTCATGCCCGCGGCGAAGTTCCTGCCGGTGAGCCCCAGCACCAGCACGGTGCCCGCCGTCATGTACTCGCAGCCGTGGTTGTTGCAATATGACCCTTGTCTCGTACACAGCACGTACCGCTCATGCCCGCGGCGAAGTTCCTGCCGGTGAGCCCCAGCACCAGCACGGTGCCCGCCGTCATGTACTCGCAGCCGTGGTCGCCGGCGCCCTCCACTACGGCCGTGCAGCCGGAGTTGCGCACGCAGAAACGCTCGGAGGCGATACCTCTGTAGAATAAATTGGGTAGGTATATGCAAGCTGTAATGTAATAAAAGACGCGAGCGGCATGCGCCGAAGGGAGTATATCCGTGGCTTTTGATGACATGCATCTATTGCGTACCTAATTAACACGGTTCGAGTACTCTCTTAAGGAACGCGCATATTTCGGAAATATGCCTGGTCTCAATCAATAACTTTAGTTTAACAAACCGGTCTGCTGCGCCCCGGCATAGTTTGTGTCATTCCATCTAAAATGCTTACAAACTTTTTTTTTCATTGTTTCCCGACTAAATATGCGCGTGCCAATAACTGGCATATTGGATGATTCGATTATGAAATAAATCCATGACAAACAAAAACTAGCTACCTATTATTATGTAAAAGGTGTGTTACCTGAAGTAAGCCCGTCCGGACGTGGCTCCGTACAGGCACACGTTGCCCACGATCACGTTCAGATGGGACGCGAAGGGAGACGCCTTGGGCGGGTAGATCACGATCTTGCCTCCCGACAGACCCTTGCCTGGGGGTTAAAATAGAGTTATTTATAGATGTATTTGTTGTATGTTGTACAGTACATACACAGTACGTACAGTTGATAATAAAATATATTACCGGAATATGTTTAATTCTACCAAGTGGTATAGTAGGCCGAAAGGGCATGATTCAGGGGCTAATAATTTGAATATTTTTATTACGTTTGAATGCTAGATTATTATATAGTCATAGAACTTAAGGTATTTAGAATGAGTCTTTCAATCATCCTTTTTCATAGTCTCACTTTTGTAACCTGCATAAAACCGAGTCTTGTTACTAACCGACATAATCATTAGCGTCTCCTTCCAGAGTGACGGTGATTCCCTTGGACAGGAAGGCTCCGAAGCTCTGTCCCGCTGACCCGGTGAGGTTAATGTTGATGGACGTGTCGTCTGGCAGGCCTTGGTCGCCGTATTTCCTGTAACAATCATATAACATAAAGAAAAGGGCTAAAAATTTGATTAAAAGTAAATAACTTTGTAAGCAAATAGAGCACTTCAAACATTTTCCAATTTACATAAGAGTGTGTTCAGATATACAACGGCATGTGAGACAGCATTTGCTGCCTTTGTCCGGAGATGCCATATGTTGCTGCCGCGCAAATAGACGAATTTTGACGAAACTATTAAATCCATTTACTTTTAAACAGTTTCACAGATAAACAGTGCTGTGAGTAAGAACAATAACTCAAACACAACTCACATAGCAATATGATACGACAGCGTGCTAGTAAACGCTCTATCCTCGTTGCAGATCCGCATGTTGATGTCGACGTGCTTCTGTGTGCCGTCCAGGATGCCGGAGCACTGCTCGATCAGCTGGTTGTCCAGACGCTTCTCGATTTGGAAGTCCTGGTGGAACAGTGGTTTGTTATTTCAAATCTAGTACTTATATAAAAAATATAGGCTCCCACACATTAACACGACACAACGTCGTGTCGTGCTACTCTCTCTCTCTCTCTGCCTGTTTGTGTGGGGGCCCCCGCGGCTGATCAGAAAAAGGGCGGCAAGGCAAGTAGACAAAATTTGCTTCAGCTATGCCAAAGATTCTGTTAACTTATTTATAGAATTGGATATTCGAAATAAGACGTAAAGAAAATAAACAAAAAAGTTTATTCCTTTCCGCGCATTACTATCGATATATCTTTCTAGTGGCGTCATGACCATGACAGTGACAAAAAACCATGGAAGTAATAATACAACAGGAATGCGCACTCACCAAAATTATGCAAACAAAAATAGACCTAACGAATTCACCTTAAGATTTATATTTGAAGTGAAAAAGGCCGCGAGCCGATAGAGAGGGTTACCACAGAGCCCTTCCTCTCTTTCTAACAATTGCCAGGATTTAGTTGTGTAAACTTTAGTAGATTTTGTACGAAGAGAGCTATGCAAAAAAAATATTAAATTAACTCATAGACTACTGTATATCATATCATTTTCAAAAACAAATTTATAATAAATCATTATAAACATGTAATTTTAATGAAATATTTGGTATTTGTATGAATAATAATTACATAAAAAATATTGGTAGTTTTTGTAAATACTTTACGACAAGACCGAAGTTGTCAAGATGACGGATGACGTTTATACTGTTGTGAGAGACGTTATGGTTAGGGTGACCATTCATTCGTACTTTTGAATCACTTTCCATTAATTAGGACCTGTTTCTTTCAACTTTTTGTTTTATTTTATACCTAAGTATCATTAGGTATTATTGTGGCTGTTATATTATAAGTCTGGTAAAGAGTTATGAGCTGTTGATTTTTTTGGTGATAGATATGAGTATTTATAAGATAATTTATCAAGCTTAAAACCGGCGGAAGCACTTAGGTTGAGATATTTTTTTTTAAATCTTATGATTTTCATCAACTAGACTATGTAAACGGAACACCCACAGAGTAAACACGTTTTAGGTCATGGAAGTAATAATACAACAGGAATGCGCACTCACCAAAATTATGCAAACAAAAATAGACCTAACGAATTCACCTTAAGATTTATATTTGAAGTGAAAAAGGCCGCGAGCCGATAGAGAGGGTTACCACAGAGCCCTTCCTCTCTTTCTAACAATTGCCAGGATTTAGTTGTGTAAACTTTAGTAGATTTTGTACGAAGAGAGCTATGCAAAAAAAATATTAAATTAACTCATAGACTACTGTATATCATATCATTTTCAAAAACAAATTTATAATAAATCATTATAAACATGTAATTTTAATGAAATATTTGGTATTTGTATGAATAATAATTACATAAAAAATATTGGTAGTTTTTGTAAATACTTTACGACAAGACCGAAGTTGTCAAGATGACGGATGACGTTTATACTGTTGTGAGAGACGTTATGGTTAGGGTGACCATTCATTCGTACTTTTGAATCACTTTCCATTAATTAGGACCTGTTTCTTTCAACTTTTTGTTTTATTTTATACCTAAGTATCATTAGGTATTATTGTGGCTGTTATCTTATAAGTCTGGTAAAGAGTTATGAGCTGTTGATTTTTTTGGTGATAGATATGAGTATTTATAAGATAATTTATCAAGCTTAAAACCGGCGGAAGCATTTAGGTTGAGATTTTTTTTTTTAAATCTTATGATTTTCATCAACTAGACTATGTAAACGGAACACCCACAGAGTAAACACGTTTTAGGTGCATAGTTGCGTTTAATGTTAATCTGTTTTGACACTTTCTTGTCAACACTACACCCAACTTAATTTTATTTACTTAAAATTATATTTTCCCAAATTTCAGCTTTCCTTCCAATGAAGAAACATAGCAAAGGTGGTTCCAAGTAATTCCCACAAATTTTCACAATGTTTACTCAATAGTCATATCAAAATACATCGTACCTACATTGCAATCGAATTATTCGAATAATAGGTGACTTTGAGACCATCGGGCATCGACACCTATTCGTGACATGATAGATTAGAAGTGATGTCTCATCATCATCATCACGACCCATTACGTCCCCACTGCTGGGGCACGGGTCTCCTTCCAATGAAGGAAGGGTTTAGGCCTAGTCCACCACGCTGGCCAAGTGCGAGTTGGTGGACCCCAACACAAGCAAGATGTCTCATGAATTACCTAAAATTATGGTCACCAAAAATAGAAAGAGATGGAGGGCTCCGTGCTGACTATCTCCGTCGGCTCGTTTTTTTGGTGCAGTGCGCATTCCTGTTGTATTATTACTTCCATGCAAAAAACTAATCTGTTTCAGCATTTAATTTCATTGGTTACAAAGTTACTTCAACCTATAATGTATCCATTTTTTTAGTGGTTTTTTGACGTTCGCTTATATCTGGTAAGTAAAGTTGGTTTTCCTTTGCAATCATCAAATATGTATGGGATTTCGAAAGTCAAAAAACCATTAATATAATGGACAAAGTATAACTATAACTACTAATTAATAAACCCTTCTCACCTGTGCCTTAGAGCCGCCAACAATATTAACCCCCGGCCGCATATGCAAGGCGTTCTTCAGTATGAGACTGAGGTTCAGAAGCCGCGCCTTGGGGTTTTCGTTGTTTTCCCGCACTTTGAGCAGGTCCGTGCGGCCGATCAGGTCTTGGAACTTGCGCACGCCCACGTCGGCCATGTGTTGGCGGACCTGAGGAAAAAATATTATGTATATGTTTTTTCGAAATATTATGTATACGTCAATGATCTTTCCACAAATCTGATAAAAGTCGGGCGACTGATGGCAGATGCAACAAGAAAAGAAAAAAAAAAAAGTTTTTTAAAATATCAAACAATTAAATTTTTAATGCCGCTATTATAAAACGTAGATTAAAGATGATTTTGCTTTAGAACCGGTTATAGTCTAGATATTTCATATAAATCAGTAGCCTAAAGCCGGGTTTAACAACACTTTTGGCCAGTCGCATGTTATAGGGACGAGCATTATTGCAATTGATCTACGGTTCCGAGAACATAATAATTATAGTATATACAGAATATATGTATATGTATGTATATTATATGCGGCTGGCGGGGAGATTCAGACTAGGCAACTTGAACTTTAGGCTTTTTAATAACCCTCTCCACCATTCCGTCGTCTATGTTTATTTCAACTTATTAAAGCAGTTAATAACTTCACAAACAGCACTGACCTCTTCAGCCAGCATGAACAAATAGTTGATGACGTGTTCAGGTTTGCCGGCGAACTTCTTCCGCAGCACCGGGTCCTGCGTGGCGATGCCCACCGGACACGTGTTGAGGTGGCATTTACGCATCATCGTGCAACCTGGGAACGGAGAGATTGTTAATCACTTAAAATAATTCTAGAACAGACATATAGATAAGTAACCAAAGTAATAAAATATTTCCCTGAATGCCGTATCAACTGTACTTTATAAATGTTCGGGCAGTCAGTGACCGACGATGACAAATCTCACTTTGTCACCATACAGCAGCTGTGTAATCGTAATCACCAACAGCCACTATATAGTGGTTATAACCAGTAACGGCTACCTGTCAAAAGCAGCGGTCCAGTTTTGAATTGAAGTCACAGCACAAACATATAAGCGTAACGTATACGGATCGCCTTTCTTTTCTTCTTTATTTATTTATTCATTCACAACATGCTGTCATATTACAATAGGCACTTAATTCTAACTTAATTCTAAAAAAATACAATTTTCCAGGGTAATTTACACATGAGATATTAATAGTTAACAATAGTAAAAATCATAATAATAATAAAACAATAGAAGATAATTAAATAAATTAATTCAAATTGTAATAAAATAAATTTAATTTTAAACATTATCTAAAATTTAAAATGTCGATTTTTAAAAGAAATTCATGTCAAATAACTACAAATAAAAATAAAATAAAAATATTAGTCATTTAAAAATTCGTCTATTGTGTAGAAGCACTTTTCCAATAGATGTTTTTGTAACGTATTTTTGAATGAAGCTATTTTATCAATTTGTTTTAGGTGTGAAGGAAGTTTATTATATAAAGTGATTGCCTGGTATCTCGCACTGTGTTTTGCGACTTGCAGAGTTGGGTGCACAGTATCTATGCGTATGTCTTTCCTCCTAGTTTTATTACGCGCAGTTTTATTTTTGGAAGATTCAAATCTCGGTAGGTTCTTTGCTAGCTTGGTAAGCAAGACAAAAATATACAGACATGGAACTATCAGTATGCCTAACCGAACGAAATGTTCCCGACACGACTCCCATGGTGGAATCCTAACCATTGTACGAATTGCTCGTTTTTGGCAAGTAAAAGCTTTCTTCGTGTTATAATCGTAACTGTGGCCCCAAAACATGATGCTATATCTTAACCGGGATTCCACCAGCGCGTAATATACCATCTTAAGATGATTTAGATTCAGCTCATCCCTCAAACTTCTGAGGGCATAACAAGCTGAGCTTATGGAACCCTCTATTGCTAGGAGTTCATGCTTCCAGTTTAGAAGTGAGTCTATTTGGATACCGAGAAACTTCACTTCGTCAACAAGTTCAATTTTATCTCCGTTTAGCTCAATATCAAGTTTATCATTATTTCTTACAGTATTTCTAAACAGTATCGCACTCGTCTTATTTGGATTAAGGACTAGCTTATTTGCACTAAACCACATGTTAAACGCTGACAGAGCTTGGTTAACTGATTGGCTCAATGCATTCATCTCATCGGAATGTAAAATTGCGTTTGTGTCGTCAGCAAAGACTACCAGTTTCACGTCAGGGACTTTGTTTGTTATGAAATTGATAAGGTCATTCGTGAAGGTTATAAAGAAGATGGGTCCTAATATTGATCCTTGTTGAACGCCTCTGCAGATCTTAACCGCATCGGATTTTGCTACTCGTTCAACACCATTTTCAACATATTTTATTACGACGAATTGTGTCCTATTTTGTAGGTAGCTTTGAAATAGTGCGAGAGATTGACCTCTGACCCCATAGTACTCTAACTTTTCTAGCAGGATAGAATGATCAACCATGTCAAAGGCTGCACTTAAGTCTAGGAAAATACCAACTACTTTTTTACGATCGTTAAGATTTTTAACGACGTCATCCACTAATGAGTCAATTGCATCAGTTGTTCCAATGCCCTTCTGGTACCCAAATTGTCTACTACTAAGCACATTATTTTGAATTAGGTGTTGCACAAGCCTATTCTTTAGTAACTTCTCGAATATTTTTGATAAAGTCGGAAGTAGTGAAATCGGCCTATACTTTTTAGGATCCGTCTTAGAGCCTTTCTTAAAGATTGGTAATATTTTCGCAATCTTTAATTGTTCTGGGAAAATATTTTCTTCAAAGCATTCATTAAAGAACAATGACAGTGGCTCAGCTAAAATATCTATATTCTCCTTGATAATACCTATGGGAACTTCATCATATCCACACGATTTTTTATTTTCCATATTTGATACTACCTTTTCAACTTCTATTGGAGTGACATTATGTAGTCGCATACCGGTTTCAACTCTTTCAGTGTTGTCTCGTAGAAATGACTGTACAGTTTCAGAGTTATTGGAAGAAACATTATCATTGTTATTAAATTAGTGTGAAAAAATGTTGGCTACTTGTTTGGGATCATCAATAATTTTACCCTCCATTTTGAGGATGAGTTTGTCCTTTAACCTAGCACCGTCCTTGTTCCTATGTTTATTTACTATTTTCTAAATATGTTTTGATTTATTGTCCGCTTTATCTATTTCCTGCTCAATTGTAAGTTTTTTCAAGCTTCTAATGACTTTACGATACTGTTTAATGTACCTAGATTTGTACTCCAGTATTGAGATATCGGCATTACATTTTGTTGCAGTGCTCAAGAAACGTTTCATTTTACTTGAAACCCTCAGTCCTTTTGTAATCCAGTTTATTTTGTTTTGTTTACCAAAATTGGTTTTCTTTTTCTTTTTTAAAAAGCTCTGATTAAATAGTTCTGTAAATTTGTACAAAAACGAATTTATACCCACAGATTTCCAGTCTTGCTGTGCAATTTTATCTCTAAAATAATTGAGGTTATTTTTATTATACGTTCTCTGTTCCTTATATACAAACTGAGTACAGATATTTTGTTTATTAAGTACATCTCCTTGTAAGGTACTGTTAAAAGTACCAGAAATGCTAGCATGTCCATCGCCTATATTGTTGTGGTCAATATCTATATTGGTGACGTCGGGCTCATTAACGTTTGTCAAGATGTTATCTATGCATGACATAGACTTATTTCGTACAAAGGTTACAGAATCGATTAGTGGTCTAAAATTCTCGTATTCAATTAATTTTCTTCTATTGATAGAAGAAAAGAAAGGAAATTTCTTCTATTGGTTGACCAGGCGTTCGCGAGTTCGCGAAAGAAGAAAAGAAAGGAGATCCGTGATAGTAATGCACTAGGGTACTAACCTAAAGCGATCAGCGGCGCCGTACTGAAGCCAAACTCATCAGCTCCTAGAAGCGCAGCCACCATCACATCAAAACCTGTTCGGATCTGTCCGTCTGCTTGCACCACCACTCTGAAACAAATCCACAATTAACATCAATTATTTTAATTTCATAATGACACTAATTGTCGATGCGCTAATAGTCTCTCTTCGCTATTCTGTTTGAAAACAAAATAGCTTTTATAAATCACTGTGGAAGATGTGTAAGTAAACCACAAATAATTTTCAAAAATCAAAATAATATATGTGCTTGTATAAAAATTCATCAGTACTAATTGGCATCGTTTCACCTTATCAAGACTGCCGCACAACTCATTACTGACCGAAGTCTGTATACATCCACGTACCTGGACCTCAGGTCGTTGAGCACGAGCACCTGGTGCGTCTCCGCGACGCCGAGCTCCCACGGCAGGCCGGCGCTTTTGATGCCGGTCCACGACGACGCGCCCGTGCCGCCGTCGTGACCGGAGATCACTATGTGCTCCGCTTTGCCCTGGGGATAACGGTAAGTTCATTAGATACAAGAACGGGCGGTATAAGTATGTGCTCCAATGTGCCTTGGGAATCAGGGTAACTTGTTAGAAACACTAGTGGCAGTAGGTAATAATTTCCGAAGAGCCGACAATGATAGCCGTAGCCGGGTTAACGAGTTGTCGAGTGCAGATTGCAATGCAAACAGGTAAGCTAATAATATATAGAGTCGGATGCCCTAAAAGCCCTTACAAGATGACAGCTGCGGGCTGGATGCAAAAAGCCGAAGACAGATAAACTGCTGTAGGTCTATGTCTCCGAACAGCACTGCGCTCAGCCTTCCTCATCAAACCACTACCAGCTAACTGTCTTTAAGGTACACATACATATTTGTGGAATATGTACATTCCTGGCCTCGCATTCGCGTTCCAGTAACAGCGCCGTTTTTATAGAGAATCTCATTATAGTGACGTTTATCCACGTCAACAACGGACTCGTGCAGCAGGGACAACCGTCATAAAACACCTCCCTTTTCACATTTACCTTAGCGACCCCAGAAGCCACCACCCCCACGCCGACCTCGGACACTTCAGCTCGTGCACCAGCTCCGCAGGCAGGAGATGGAGGGGCTGCCTCATTGATACAAGTACTACAGAATTTGTACCGTCTATGTTGTGCATATTCGATTGTAATTTCTGTGTTTGTATCTACAGGCTAAGTGTCTTAATATAATGTCTGTGCAATCCGCTGCACGGGTCCCGTCGTAGATAAAAGACAATATATCACGATTTGCGATAAATATAGCACTATGATTGTTGGAACGCGCACAAAAAAAGTTTATCGATGTCGATAATGGACCCACGATATATCGTGTCGGATATCGAGTTCGATAAACTTGTTTAGTGCGCGCTCCACTAATAGCAGCGCCGTATTTATCGAAAATCGCGATAAATCTTTATCTACCTTTGTAGCCGAGACAGCCTGCAGCCTATTTAGTTATTTACCTTGGCTACCCCAGAGGCCACCACCCCCACGCCAACTTCAGACACCAGCTTGACGGACACGCGCGCGCGCGGGTTGGCGCACTTCAGGTCGTAGACCAGTTCGGCCAGGTCCTCTATGGAGTAGATGTCGTGGTGGGGAGGGGGCGAGATCAGACCCACGCCCGGGACTGAACAGCGCGTGCGGGCTATGTCTTCGGTTACTTTGTAGCCTGGAAAGAGTTGGTGGTGTGAGATGTGCGGTTTTGGATAGATTGTAAGTGTGAAATGTGCAGTTTTGATTTAGACATTATAACGAGGGGGGCTGCATGAAAAGCAAAAAAAGGTCACTCAATCCCATAAGTATAGCTTATGTAGCTATATTACAGCAGAGGGGTTAGCCAGTGTCATAGATGAACTCCAAGAAAAAAGTGAGTTATCACTTTCCTAAGTGAATTGGCGGGTTTTGATAAACACAACCCTTAATCTTGCCTTTCCATTCGTCTAATTTGATCAAAAGTGTCAAAATATTGTGATGCAGATAATCAATCTATCAAAACCCGCAAATTCACTTAGGAAAGTAATAACTCACTTTTTTCTTGGAGTCAACCCTTATTCTTAATAAATTAACCCTAAGTATTACACTGTCTAAATATAACAATGCACCTCTGCTTACCTATAAGTAACTAGGTACATTACTACAAGGCGTGAGTGAACATACCAGGCAACTCCCCGCCTTCTCCAGGCTTGGCCCCCTGCGCCATCTTGATCTGAAGATCATCTGCATGAGCGAGGTACGACGCGGTCACGCCGAACCGACCTGAGGCTACCTGCTTGATGGCTGAGCGCTTGTTGAACTCTGGATCCTGGGGGTAAAGGTTTTGATTGAATTTGTGGGTTGTTGTAGGGAAGGATGGTAATTCTGTGTAGAACTGGTAAAGTTATAAGCATTTTAAGCTAGGGGGTTTATTTAATATCGAACGAAATAAATATAAATCAAAAGACAAATCAAATCAGCTTCTTCAGCTCTTCTCTGAAGACTGCTTCTTCAGCTCAACACTGTGTTCATTTGGGTAATGACTCAGCAAGATAATATTGTTTTTAAATTTTATGAAACCCATAAATGTCAGCCCTTGCAACTGAAACCATGGTAAAACGGATGCGACGGTCGATAGTGTATGTCTATTGAAAATATACCTCAAAATTCTGTGACAAACAGGTCGCTTATAGAAGTGTGTGAGTTAATCATACAAGTATCTAGGGTCTTCTTACCTGATTGAGGTACCGCTCTGCGTTCTCTCCTCCCTCTCCAGTGTTGGACTTGCCGCCGATGCGGTTCATAGCGATGGCGAGCGTCGTGTGCGCCTCCAGAGATATCGAACCGAACGACATGGCACCTGGAATGCAAACGTGTAAGAAGATTGTACGTTGCATTAGTATATACCACCGACTAAAGCGCCGAAGATATAAGACTTTGATTGCGGGCAGATATTTGTTTCCAAACAGATTTTAGATATGCCCCACACCCTACCCATAATGGGATCGCGAGCAATATTACCACTATCCAGTTTCCATCCTTAGGGATCTTTTGGGAATACCATTTCGATTCTCGGACAAAGCCAAGCCTCTCTCTGTTTGTTACATGACAATATGACTGACCAGTAGCGAATCTCTTGAGGATCTCGGTGGCGGGCTCCACCTCGTCTATGGGCACCGGCTCGTCCAGCTTCACCAGCTCCAGCTGCCCGCGGAGGGTGCAGGCGCGGACTGACTCCAGGGCACTCTCTCTGGAAGGGTTTAGGGTTTCCTTATGAGCATAAGCCAGTCACTTCACTTGAAGGCGGTAAAAGAATTGGCCAAAACCCGACCCGGTTTAGGTTTCGAGGTAATAGTGGATAAGAGCGGCAGAGAGAAAAAATGGCGTATGCATAAAGAGCGCAATACCTACGAGCATTAGAGGGCTCATGATGAATATACCAACGACTGCAATGCCTGAAGGGATAATAAATTACATTCAAGGGAGTCACTCTATTTTTGCTGTACATTGCACTGAGATAATGGGTTGCAAGCCGTATCGGTGTTTTGGAATGACGACTACTAATCGAACAAATTGCCTCACACTGCTTTCCTTCCATGAAATTGAATTTAGCACAGATAATTCTGTAAAACAAATCTTCTAGATAAACCAAACTCAGTACATTACATAATCTCTATTACCTGTATTTATCGTAGGCCGAGGCGCTCTTCCCAGTGGCGGCTTCCTGAAGGTTGGCGATGGACATCGGGTCGTTGATGTGCTTCTCGCCTCCAGCTCGCCAGTGGTAGAAACCAGGGTTCCTGAAATTATGTATGCATAAGAATAGGAGGGGAAGGACGCGGTTCATATCTGCTTAAGAATCAAAAGCCGTCAAAAGAATCAAAAATCAGTGCCGGGAGATCACTATTATAATTGTAAACATATAGTGAGATACCCTCTAGCCTGTTGGGCCAACGACCTTGGCAGGTTGTGTAGTGTTACCATGCTAAATGAAAAGGCAGCAGTGGATTATAATTGATGATACTATTTATTTCACTTACCTAAGAACCAGTGAATCCCTTATATCACTGTATGTCAGAGCGTGTCTTTCGAACACCTCTTTTGAAAGTGTTTCCAGTGTCACACCGCCTGCAAAGCAACAACAGACAGTCGTTTTATAACACTGCAGATTATACAATAATTAAACTATCAAGGTTTATTAGTGCTTAATTTATTTATGCAGATGTTGTTAGTATGCTTAATAGAGGCTTATAACCCTGAATAAAACATTTAAATCAATCTAATATTTATGTCATAAAAAACAAAATGGCCAACCAAAACTCACCAATACGCGACTGCGTGCCTTTGAAGCACAAATCAATGACATCCTCATTGAGTCCCACCGCTTCAAAGATCTGCGCACTCTTGTACGACTGTAGCGTGCTGATGCCCATCTTGGCCATGACCTTGGCCACGCCCGTCTCTATGGACTTCTGGTACGCGTTGTAGATGTCCTGGTCGGTCAGTGTTGGGTCGAGGATGTTGTCGTTGCGAAGAGCGAAGGCGAGCTCGAATGCGAGGTACGGGCAGATCGCGTCGGCTCCGTATCCTGTTTAAATATACGAATAGTAAATGTTGTTTCTAAGTATTCAATTCATAAATACATCATTCATAAATATATCACATTCAATAAATAGGGAGACTAGAGTTGCTTGGGTGAATCGCATTGTTGCGTAGGTTAGCCTAAATTTTGTCGAGATTTAAAGGTCTCTTTATATCAGAATTACGTTTTGATAGGCATTCTCGATAGTATTTAGCCATTTTACTTGCGCCGTCAAAAATTTGAGAACATACAAAATTTCAGCCAAGGATCTTAATTTCCTACTGAGTATGAATTATGTTGTTACATTACAAAACAAATTGAATGTTACTTACCCAACAAGACACACATGTGGTGCACCTCCCGCGCCTCGGCCGTCTCCACGATGATGCCCACCTTCATGCGCTGCCGCGTCTCGATCAGGTGGTGGTGCACCGCGCCTGGAATTATACACAATGTCAGTATAGATGGTAGCAAAGACAGAGATGGTGTTACACGTTTTACAGGTTAATAGCACGCAAAGGGCGCATAAGAACCTACTGCCGGAGTCGGTATTTTGGGACGAAAGTGAGTTAAATTATTAGCAGAGGGATGACAATCTGGAACACCACTCTATCGTCATTTACGGCAGTTAAAGAACAAAGGCAGTCCTCGTACCGCCAATTTTTTGGAGCGTTTCAGAACCATGGTTTCACCATTTATTAATACAGTGTAGATAAGGTATTTCCAGTATTTACAATATTTTTAGAAGTCGGGGGAAAAGAGAAAAATATAAACGAATAATATTTAAATCTAAGGATAATGGAACGTAAAAACAAACATATAGAGAACGGAACGTAACAACTGTGATGCCAGCGCTCGGAATAATACCAGCAAATCCGAGCAACAAAGTAATCGAATAGAAATATCGATACAATCTTAAATACAAAAGATATTTTATTTATCAATAAATTACATGTTCTGGTAGTATTTGTGCCAAAACTAGTACATTTGGTTTATAAAATATCATTATATTTAAGTCTTGAAGACTTTTATCCATAGTAAACCATTTTCTTTTTCTCTTTATTCGATTCACTGTAATCGATATTTTTAGAATATTTAAATCTAATAACACTGAATCTTGCTTGTCAATGTTGTCATAGTAGTTGTCATTTCATCTTCCATTACCTAACCTAATTATTTAATATTTTGAATACCGCTGAAACTGCTGAAGATATAGAACAAATGTGACAAAAGGGAGAACCAGACCCGGTTCCTGTTCCACCTCCCCGGCAGGCTCCCGTCCCACTTCTTCATCAGCAACCTGCAGAAGCAGCAGAACAAGAACACGCAAAATCCTGACAATATTTTCTATGAACCATAGGATGATAAATACCTAAGTCAAATATGAGAAGAGTAACTGCGTTCTGCAGTTCGAATCCCGGCGCTGACATGTACCAATGTGTTCTTTGAATTTAATTAAAATGTATACAATCACACTTACAGTGAAGGAAACCTGCATACCTATCTAGATTTAGCACATCTAGAGAGCCAGGTGCAGGTACTTACACCCCAACAGAGAATAGAATAGAGTAGGTGATAGGAACATAAAATTCCTAAAGTTGATTCCAGGCAAATTATGTTAATAAAACAATGATCTTTTAAACAGTATATTTTATTTCATTACATTACTCGCCAAATGCATACCCATATAGTAGAACCTTTACATATAGCATTTCGAAATGGCATAGCAGATCCCTGTTGCCAAATGGCAATTTAAAACTTAAGAAGTTGGATAAGTTACATGGATAACATTATTCCATGATGAAAGTAGTAGCCTGATCTAGTCGATAATATTAATAAAATCATTATATTTATTATGTACGTTGCACGTCCCGTATTTATTTAAACGTAAACATATAACTTTATATACCTAACATTATTATTATCAAATTATTATTCACGTTGTTCGTCTTGTGTTGTTCAAGTGAGTTAACTAATATTATAAATGCGAAAGTAACTGTGTCTGTCTGTTACTCTTTCACTCCAAAACTACTGAACGGAATTTATTGAAATTTGGTATACTTACAGATGGTTTAGACACTGAGAAAGAATATAGGGGGGGAGTCAGTGCCTTAATGGCTGAACTTTTAGTAGAAGGTAGTGCCATCTCTTTATATTACTCTTACTACGAAAAAAGATGTAAGATGGCGTTATCAACAAGACCATAGAACAATAACAAGACACATAGATAAGTAGTATTTGAATGTTAACATTGTCATGATCTATGGCTTTTATGAAGAAATTGCGTGTCAGTGTCAGTTCAGTTGTCTTACAATGTCTCGCAAATAACATTTTTGTAATAAAAGCCTATACTCTCGGTATATCGTTATTTATAAATTGTATATACCTACAAATAAAAATAAACATGGTGTGTCAAGAAAAAGCATCTTTATCCGCAAAAAGTGTTTTTATGAAATTCTTGTGACCTGACAGATTCCATATGGATCCAGGTTCCATGTGGTTCCACGGGAACCGAGCTGAAATGGCGGCACAGGCAAAGAGCGATCGACATCTTCATATCCGCTGAAGATTAAAATACTATGTGTACCAAACTGATAAATGTCGTCAAAGATTTGCCTCGCGAGGATAAATTATGCACTATTGGACGAAATGACTTTATCACCACAAGTGACAAGATTTGCTTCTCTTGGGAAACATAAACTAGCAAAACATGAATTGGTTTTCATGGTGAAAGGAATACACACACCCACTCGCATATTATTTTACAAGTGACATGAACAAAACTGAACTGAAACATTGTTATATGCGAGGTAATAAAGAATTATATAATAATTTGTTTTTTATTTATTGTTGCATGTAGGTAGGTACATAAATAGATTGAACTTAAATTTAGCTGATAAATGTAATAACTGTTGTGTGGTGTAACTACGTCAACGCAAATATGTCTTATATCTTTATAGATTGAAGTTAATAGCCGGATCCCCACCAGACGATCCAACGCGATCCGATCGCGCGATCCAAGGAATCTTACATACTAAACTTCTTGGATCGGGCGATCGGATCGCATTGGATCGTTTGGTGGAGATCCGGCTATTAACTTGTGATAACAATATCTATATATACAGGGTGTCCCAACAGGGCACCCTGTATGTATGTACAATGAGGTTGAGCAATATAAAGAGATGGCGTTGTAGGCTCAGTATGACGTATAGAGTATGACAAAAAACTCCTCCAGATGGCACTCTTTACACAATTGTTTATTTTTTCTCTATGAAGTGAGTGTTGACATGGTGTTGACGTTTAATTGTTGACATGACACATTTTTTTATCATTTAAATTTTTCTGCTCTGGTTTGTCAATTTTTATCATTATACTGAGATCCAACCTAGACATTTATGACGTAAATCACAGAGTACTTGGCATAAACATTACTTCACTTGACGTTCCATTCTCCCTGTATTAATGTTTACGTTCCATTACGACTACTTTTTAAACATTATTTTTCTTCATTTTTCTCATTTCGCCCAGCTTCTAAAAATCTAGTAATTTATTTATTTGTGTACCTATACAGTGACTCTCTAAACATGGTACTTTCATTACGGAACCCGTCATTTTCATAGGGGTACCAAACGTCCTTAGAACTCTGCCATTGTCCTTTGTGCCCTATGTATACTTACAGATATAAAGCACATTAGACTGGATATACATCAGAAAGCAACAATAATAAAGTCTAAAACTTACCTAGAGCCAACAGCGAGCTGATGGGCAGTCGTTGACTAGAAGCAGCTCTATCAGTGACTACCAGCAGTTGGCAGCCCGCCCTGGCCGCCGCCTCGGCTTGTTGGCACACGGCTGTAAGGGCTCCGGGAAGACCGCAGGGGCCGGCTGATACATCGTATGTGCAGTCTAGGACCACTGTCTGTGGGGTAATGGTGTTTGTTGAATGTTTAGGAATGGAAACCAGATTCGCAGGTAAAGTAGTTATATTTGAAATGGCAGAACAGTTCAATGGTTAGATGGCTTAATTGAATTCGCGGAGACCACTGATATAAAATTTTAGGACCATAAGCTAAGGTGCGCCCCTCCTCCATAAGGAGATGGGAGCGGATTGTTCAAGACTTAGGGACGCCCCGTTGGTGCACGTTTCTTCTTCTACGGTATTGATCTGTTCCCACTGAATAAATTTATCAATCGGCTGCCATTATAACCACCTTACTCCAACAGTATATTTTACGGTATTTCTACCTACACATAAAATAAATAGTAAACACATACCTTCCACCCTCGATGGTTGGTCTTCTTCAATGCCTCCAAGTCGGGCAGGGACAGTATCGGTTGCGGTAAGAACAGGCGGTGCACGAATGATGAAGAAGGCTCCAGAATATTCGGCGCAGGACCAATGGGGCAGAGTAGTGACATCACGATCTTCTCTCTGGAATATTAGGTAATCAGAGTTAGTTTGCGATCAGACAAAAGCGTTGGTGGCAATGTTGTTTCTTAGCCTCTACTTGTCTGACTAAAGCCACTATATCCTATAGTTAAGTTCAGTGATAGGCTATACATACGCCTCTCTCTGTTCGTATCTGTTGGACACTATAATCTAATCATTCGCAGATGACTGATATCAATTAACTGGCGGCCGTGGCTAACTATAAGCCACTGATGATACTGCCAGTATTACAGGTGTTGTCAAAATATGGTTAGTAAATACGTAAAAAAAAACGATTTTCTCAAATATTAGAACAAAAGTTGTTCAGAATGACCCTCAGAGTCACCCTTTTCATCTACTATGTACACCACTTTCACAACACCCTGTATAACACAATCCTTACCTGAACGGGTCAATAGGCGGGTTGGTGACCTGCGCGAACAGCTGCTTGAAGTACTCGTACGGCAGCGGCTGGAACTGCGACAGGCACGCCAGCGGGGAGTCGTTGCCCATGCTGCCTAGCGCTTCCTTCCTGTGGCGGAAATGGTTTGTATTAGTCAGGCAGCACAAATTTTGCAACGGGTAAGAATGAAAAGAAAATACATTTATTTCACAGACATGGATATAACACAAAAGAATAAATAAGTTATAATAAAATTTGCTCATGTGTTGCTTCCCAGTGCTAAAACGGGTTCTAGTAATTCAGCTTGATGCTAGGGTAGGCCTGGGTTGTCAGCTAAAAGATCGGAAATAGAATAGAATAGATATTCTTTATTTGTACACAAAAACATTTTTTTTTAACCGGCAGTCCTTAATGAACGAATAGGACTAAGATGTAACAGACGTAGACGTAAGAGGTTTCATCTACATTAAACGAAACTTATAAAAATAATCTACAACTTGGTATTTAATACTACCACATAATACTACTGCCATGAATGAGACTTATCTTGAAACTTCATTTTAAAAGGAAACTTCTTATTTAATTATTAAATTTTTTGGTAGCACATTTCACACTACAAGAAACACGACACTTACTTGTTCTGTATCATCGGCAGCAGCAGCATGTTGATAGTCTCGATGGTATAACCGTAGAGACTGAGTCGTTTGTCCGACAGTCCAGTTACTGCGTTTCCATTGGCTGTTCCATTCGCCACTGATGCTGAAGCTTCAGGGACGGACTTGTGGATGTCTTCCATAGTTATCTGTTATAGATATGTGATAGTTAGAAAGGTTTGTTGTTTTGGTGATGTGATAGCCCTGAAAGTGTTTTGTTTACGTGTGAGTGAATGAATGGGTTTGATTGGTTGTTTATGGATAACGTGAATGAACGACGAGTGAAGTTATGATATGAAAAGTTTATCGACTGAATTGAAGTGTGAATTTCAACCAAAGAAAACAATAAGCTGGAAAAAACGCCGCTTTATTACAGACATATGAACGAAGTATCTCTTTTCATACGCTGTTGAGCTGCTAAAAATCTTATGGCTGAAATCTAATCTGCAATAATTTTCTAGAAAATGCACTGTCAATTAGTCCAAAACGTAAAGCGTTGAATATCTGTAATGATTTTATTCTCAACATCTAGAAGTCTGTCCTTCAAACAAACCATAGAAAACCTTCCAGAGAAATCTAGAATCTTCTATCCAACAAAACTTAAAACACCAACACAAAGCGACCACATACAAAACACTCCCATGCGTTCCCTACGCGTTACACTCACCATCTGTTATGTAAAATATTTGCATTTAATCCGCAATCCAACACCCAACGCAGCAAAGTGTAGGGACAAAAACAATACGGATTACTTTACACGACACAAATGTATGGGAAGATACACATAGTTAGGAATACATATAATTTACCAACGGTATTGACAATGCGAGATAAGACGATGAAATATGGATGGTGGAGTCGAGTTTCGTATTATTTATTTCATAATACTTACATAATTATAATAGTAATTCTGAACACAGAGATAAAATCAGGACGCAAGCAATCGACAAAAAAAGGTCTCATGCTACATAAACTAGGGTTGGCTGGAAGAGATTGCTTTTTGGCATAAGCCCGCCTTTGTTTACTTACTTACTTTTTCTATGTTCATATTGTTTCTGTGTTTGTTTTTGTATACAATAAAGTGTGCATAAATAAATAAATGGCATTATCCAAACTCAAATATAGACGACCTTTTACCCACAAATTACTACATAACGTCCAATAGCATTACCTGTTCTTTCAGCCAATCGGAGTGCGGGCGGCTCTGCGCTATCTTGAGCTTGAGCTCCACGTCCTGGATCATCTTGTGCTCCTCCGTGTCCACCAGTAACATGCGGCCTGGCTTCAGACGACTCTGTAATAAATTAACACCAGTTAATATATTATACTTATACATACTAACTAATACATACTATACACATTGCATAGACTGACGTTAACGACGCTACAACGCTTTATTATTTATGTCAGTTTTGTCATTGTCACTTAGTAAATACCTAAAGCCTACCAAGTAAACCCAAGTAATTTGAATTTTTCACCTTACATCAACCAATGTATAAGGTAGGTACTCTACATAATGTATAGGCAGCTTAAGTCAGTTAGCCAGTAGACGCCGAGGACAGAGAATTAGAGATTTGAGAGAGAGCTATGTCTAGCAGTAGATTTGCTGATGATGACCCTTAAGCATTGTAACGCTAATAATTCTGATGAAGTTTCGGTCAATTTAGTTTATATACGAGATTCTCTAAGACGAAATCTAGGTGCTAAGATCAAAATAATGTTCTTCAACCTAAACTCGTATCTATTACTAGGAATTATACACCGTAAGTACACACACCTTCAGAATGACTTTTTCTGGGTCCACATCGTAGACGCCGACCTCAGAGGCCATCACGAGGATGTTGTCGGTGGTCACGTAGAACCGCGACGGACGCAGCCCGTTCCGGTCCAGGACCGCTCCTGGAAATTATTGTTACGATTTAATGTTTGAGGTGCATGATAGGAGCCAAGTGACGTATCAATGTAACGTAGATATGCTCGATATGGATAGTTATGGAAGTTTTAAAAGCCTCCAAGATAGATAACTTTTGTTGTAGACCTGTCTTCTGGGCACGGTCGGTAGGTCAATCATCACAAAAGCCTTGGGCTTACAAAAAAAAACTTCATTTTATTACAACGATTATCATTTATCATTATAGCGCTGTTAAACACCTTCACCTCTAAAAACGAGTCGAACACGCAGAAAATATAGTTTACCTTTTTACGGTAATTCATTTAACAACAATAACTTACCAATGTACCGTCCATCAGTGAACGATATCAGCGCTGGGCCGTCCCACGGCTCCATAGCCGACGACGCCCACTGGTAGTAATCCCGCTTCTCCTTAGGCATGGTAGGATCATTCTGCCATGCCTCAGGCACCATGGTCATGACTGCTTCGGGCATTGACCTCTGGCCGGCGTGGAGAAGGAACTCTAGCACGCAATCCGCTGAACCAGAGTCGGAGAGGTTTGGCTCCACTACTGGGTAGAGTTTCTTAAGATCTGTAGGATGGAAAGGCTTATTTGAGTGATGTTGTCTGATTCATGTATAGTATATTCAGTGGCATATTGTTGGGGGCTTATAAAGGCATCGAGTGAAAGTAGCTCAAGAACGAAAATACATTGTGATTGATAAGATACGGTAAGACTTACCATCTCCAAATATCTCGCTCTTCATGACTCCCTCGCGAGCCTTCATCAGGTTTACATTTCCTCGTAATGTGTTTATTTCTCCATTGTGGGCCAGCACCCTGTAGAATGAATATACAATTCAATAACTAGGTTTTATACATAATAAATCAGATATTTTGTGTACCTACTTTAATACAGTAGGTAACTATATGGCATTAATGAATATATAAATACATTTATATTAGAAATAATATTTCACTTACCTCAAAGGATGAGCCCTCTCCCAACTTGGGAAGGTGTTGGTCGAGAATCTGGTGTGCACCAACGCTAGGTACGTCGTGAAGGCTGGATTGCCTAGATCCTTGAAGTACTCCTAAAAACAATCAACACATTAGCAAATCACGCTAGCCAGAAAGTACCAGGCGACAATGAACTGAGAAGAAGTTGAACTCACCCATAACTGGTTAGATGTGAGCAGTCCCTTGTAGACGATGGTCTTCAAGGCGAGACTGCAGATGTAGAACCTGGCGCCGGGGACCACCAGCTCGTGGGACGCGCGCTTGCGCAGAACGAACACCTGTGACATAAACACACACATACATATCTCGCCCACAGCGCCAATTCGGCAACTAATAAACAGCAGTCATCATGCAATTTACTTTTGTACGGCGCTCCTCCCACGGCCCGGCCTCGCCGCGCAACGATCTGAAATAAAAGTATTCAAGTGCCATGCACACTGTTCACTGTTCGCACACGCCTCTCACTACCTATAAACACGCTTTGGGGACCGTCAAATCGCAACTTGGACCTCACCGTTGCAATTTCACGGTCTACAGCCCTTCGCAAAGCTAGTTTATATTTCCTCATTCATTCCGTGTTGGTCTGTGTACCGTCCGTGTTCACTCTTACCTGGCGGGCGAGTTGCACCTCGTCTTCAATATCGCCGGTAACAAATACTTGTCGCATAAATGGCTCCGAGTTACGAGCCACCTGACCTGAAAATACCAGCCAAAAGCGGCCATTACTATTGTTACCAAGGGGTGTTCTAAATTCAATCTTACGTCTACCTGCTTATGGTATAGTAAGGCTCAAATCCGATCAGTTTAACACACAACGGCCATATAAGTTTTCTATTTGAAAGAGAGGGAATATTAGGTAAGGAGGAGGTAAGATGGCCACTGTATGTAAGTATAGTCACAGTAACGTTTAGAACGACATTTGTCAAACGCAACACTACGATGGCAACATGGTAGAATGGTAGGTACTAATTTAAACATCTATGCTAATTGAAGTGTGAAGTTTGAATGGCAAATGTCATAAGTGTTTCCCATAAAGTTACAGACTGGCCGATCTCATTATGACAACAACGTTTTGAAGACACCAAATGTACTACGTTAAACACAACACTTATGACAATTCATGACAATCAATGTATTATCGAATATGTTTATAATGAATTGATAACACATTTTACCATCGTAGTGTAAGCAGGAAAATCTTTAGAAATTGATTCAGATAATATGTGTGTTTGCTTGTTGAAGCTTGAGGTGCAATAAGTGATCAATTTACAATTAAAATTATCAATAATGGCGTCGTAATTACGGCCAGGTTCTCAACTACGTCTTTCAACTCACTATTACACTTCAAGCTTAGTGCAATTTTACAATTCATCATTTATTTACATCACTATCTACAGTCTTAACAAGAACCAAGACACATTATTTTGTGTACCTGCTTGTTTATCCGATTAATGTAAACAATCAACATCTTAGCATGATACCATTTATTTTTGGTAGTTAAAATTTCCCTTTCTATGGCTAGCATTATGACAAGCAGGTGCACAAAACGGGTGTCCCCATATTGGTATTTAATAATGAACAAACCGGCAGATCATGAGCTATCATGAGTTCATGACCGCTGCGCACAGAATGTACCCACTCTGCCAGTCTGTGTTTAAAACCTCTTTGCTAAATGACCTGCAAAGTCGCAAAACAATGGGCACGGGCAAACATATTGATGTCATGGAGTAAGCAATGTCGTCACAACAAATGTAGGTACAGAGAAATTTTGAATCGATTCAATTAAGCAGTTTTTTTAAGATGATGTTCCTAGTGAATTTTCACATTCGTTTCGGTTATTTAGTTGGTGATGGGAGACACTTTTGTGAAGCGTGATTCGGGAAGTTATTACACTCATTTTAATCTAAAACATAGTTGCCTAGACCTTTAGAATTAGAACACCGCATATAATAAATGCATGGGAGCCTTCGATCACCAAATGAGGAGACATAACAGTCAACATTATTAATTTAACATCACAACATACTCCCAACATGCAATGTACACAGGCCGCTAACAAAAGCCGATTGCGAGTTCTAATTTTGAATTTGTGAAATAGATTCCAAATCCAATCATTTAACATACCGATAGAGGCGTTGTTGGTTGGCACAGTGCGCCAACATATGACCCTGAGGCCAACGTTGTCGGCCAACTCTCCAAACTTCTTCTCGATGTCTTGGTGATGAAGCTTGTCAAGGAAGAAGATTCCAGAAGCGTAGCGGCCGAATGGCGGCAAGTCGATCTGGTGCGAGTCTCTGAAACGAGGATAAGGTTTCACGTTAACAATTTCCAGCTTTTGTTATAAATATAGTAGTTAACTTTATCAGAAAAGTGGGTGCAGCAATGCACCTCTGCCTACCCCGCAAGGGAGTACATTAGTACAAGGCGTGAGTGTTTTTTTTTTATCTTTATCCTACTAAAATACTAACATTATAAACCCCGAAAGTATGTTTGCGTGTTTGTTACTCTTTCACACAAAAACTACCAAATGCTATTGATAAAATGAAGGAAGCTGACAACCTGGATTAACACTACTTTTTATCCCGAATTCCCACAGGAGTGTATAGGTAAATATACTCAGCTTATTCCGATCAATGCACAACATATTGTGTAAAACTAGGTACCTATTCACAAACGACCAAGGACATCAATTAATTCATCTTAAACGACAAACAAAATCTCTCAAAGGATTCAACAGGTTTCAACCTTGAGGACCGTCTTGAAGGACAAATAAGATCGTTGATGCAATACAATACTTTCTTCGATCTATTATCTATGAAAGAAGGATTGTATTCCAAGAAGATAATAAACTGAAATATCAATAAATTTTTACTTTTATTGCACAGTAATACGGTCTACCCTCGGCTGAACATCGATAAAATCACTATTGCTATGGAAACGCTCAGTCTCGCTGTAAGGAGCCTGAAGCGGAGATCATTTACCCGACCGAATTATGATGTGATAACTCTACTTTTTGCTTTCATGCGCCAGACAGGCGTTTAGACTTTACCGATTTACATCGTCAAAATAAAAATCTGTCTGGCTCACTGTCCCTTTGAAGCTCTTAGTGGCCTGGTATGGTGGTTATAATTGGGCCTGGTTACAGCTAGATAAAGTTATGTTAATATAACTCAGGTATTATTTATATAATAGGTTGTATTATTGAATTCAGGAATGTTAATATGAAAATATTTGAAATAGTTTAGAATAGTATCTGAATACATAAATACAACATTATCTGTTACGCATTGTATTCAATGATTTTTCCATAATACCTACCTAATGGTCAAGAATTGTGTTTGTAAAGAAATTGAGAGTGGCATATCAAGTTCTGAAAATAACACTGAAGTACATAACATGAAAGTGATAACAAACAGCTGTGAGAGACAAGATAGGAAAATATTTTGTAAACCTACATACTAAGGCACCTCCATTAAAGGTCAGACTGTCTTTGAGCCTGAGTGCGAGCGAGATAGAAATATAAGGCTGAACTGCGCGCGCATTTGTGACGTCAGACTGAAACCTCTGTAAGCTCGCGATGTTGTATTGACGAATTACCCGACCGAATTCTGTTGTTATAATTTTGCGTAGCACTTTAGCGCTCCAGACAGGCTCTAAGTTTCATCCGGGTTACGTCGTGGAAGTTTTGCGGAAAAATTCAGACGAGTGCCTATGTAATCTACGTAACGTAGTCGTGATGCGATGGTTATGTAACTTATGTAAAACGATGGAACCTTTCCAGGTCTACATTGAAAAATGATAAGTTGGAATATATTTGCAAACAAAAAATCTACTATGCTGTTTTATTTATCTGAAAAAATATATGAAATATGAAAAAAGAAGATCTTGGATCTTTTTAAGTTGGCTGTTCCTATTTATACTCCATGTTTTGATAACTGCATTATTGTAGACTTGTAGTAAGTATAGAAAGTATTCGATATGACGTAGAAGTATATGCATATTTTCAATATTGCCGCAGTTGAGAGGACAAAACATACTCAAGTTTAAACAAAACATACTCAAGATCTCTCAGATTATTCAAGCTCACATTATTAATATTCGTAATACCTATACGTATGAATAAACAGCAAGAGATAATCGATACTGTTATCGACACAAAGCCGACCGATGCGATTTGCGTGGGGGAATTAGAATTACAATACTAATAAAAGATAAGTTTGCAAGATTACATGAATGAGACGACGATAGTGAAGTGTGGTGGTTTCCATTACGTACGTAGGGGGGCTGTGTTTGCACTATATATATATGCATATAATTTCCGGAATTTCTCTTCAGAATACGGCTTTTGCGAGAAGATTTTGGCTGATGGTGATGAAAACTATTGAAAGGTTGTATTTTCAGGGAATTACAGGCTGAAATAAGAAAGGAATGTCAATATATAATGTCAATATGTATTAATTTATCTGCATAACAATATGATAATGACAATAAATTCCTCACTAATCTTGTTATCAGCATGTTATGTCTGCACATTCGGGTGTGAGTGCATACAAAGATGCATACGCTGGTATTTAATTACATTTACTATACGATATGTACGGTGGCCTGCGCCTAAAAGTATACAGGCGGAGTTTTTAAAATAGCGATCCCTGATGATGAAGGGACCAGCTACATCTGTTATAAATCCGGGGACGTGTTGTGTGTAATGTGTGTAGCAGTGGTGTTTATGTGGATGTGCTTGAACAGCATGTGAGCTTGAGATCGCTATTTTAAAAACTCCGTCTGTATACTTTTAGGCGCAGGCCACCGTACTATGATATTTTACACAGGAAGTATGAAGATATTGATAACAGTTTCTAAGAAGCACTTGGAGTGGGGTGCAGTAAGTAATAGGTTGATACCTATATACGTCTGGTCAAGTCTGGTCCAACTAGGCATTCACGTGAATGGCTAATCCTTTCACCACGATGGCAAACGCTAGAATACCCTTAGTATTTGTCATAGGAAAAGAAGGAAGCAGATATTAGTGTTACAATAGCTCAATTTATGGTGAAATTATGCGACGCTAATGTATCGTAAACAACAGCTTGTTCGAAGTTCACGCTCTAATCAGAGTACAAGGCGAAGCCGTACGTTGGAACTCATTAGATCCATTCAACTGGGAAATTGGTAGCTGAACTCGACGCGACATTATTCAAATACGACGTCGTCTACATATTTACAGGAGCAGCATATTAGAATGATACTGAACAAATTGAACAACTCAATGAACCGAGATACTTATTGAAAGTTCATATGAACTTTAAATAACATGTACCTGATGAGGGGAACCCGGTTTTAAAGAACATAAGTTAAGTACACATAATGATTTTTTTTTACTGGGTAAACACTCCAACGCTTACTAAGTTACTACACATTACAGTATTAACCATGGGTTCCTGACGCCATCCTTTCAAAAATATGTCAAAATCCACTAACTTGTCTAATGGAAGATCAGGTAAGATAGGGACTGAAATTAATTCATCGTCACCATCTTCTCATTTACAAAGCGAGGGCAAAACAATGCGCTTAGGTATTTGCACAACAACACGTCAGGCCGCGAGAGCCGTATTCATAGACAGTGAAGCGTTCCTACTACGAGTGGCCAGCAAACTTGGAACCTGAAGTCGAAGAGAGCGACAGATCAGACCTGTGTAAAGGGTAAAGGTGAAAAACATCTAGCCTAAAGACCGAATGCAGTTTTTCTGCAGATCTTCTTCCAGCATTACAAAGCACGGTTCTGAGCTGAGCTGAGTTCGAAGCCTGAAGTCAAAATTAAACTAAAGCAAACTGAAAATTACATCTCTCATTATCGTTTTAGAAATGCTATAAAGCACTGAATACAGTAACATGCTATAATAGTCTCTGTTTACTGCGGTTCATCGACGCATCTAAGAATGGAACTCCGTGGCACCTTGCCAACATCTTCCTGACAAATCTACAAGTTGACCAACCGGGACTGTTTAGGCTAATCCTGTATCAGATCTGACATGTGTCTGGAGTCTGGACGTACTAAACCTTGTATAAGACCTAACCACATAGAGAAAATAGAACGATTGCAAGTAACTGTGTTGACTGTAACAATATTATGTACATATGTACTGACTCAGTGACGTTCAAACGAGCTTGTAGATTTATTTAACACCATCTATGTTCATAATCATAATACATTAGTAGTGTTTACCTTGCTTGTTTCTACGTTGTGGTACACAGTTGCAGTTCGACTAGGGACCAGGCAAACGTATTGTAGAATGGACTGAGGACTTGAGGTTGCATGGATGGACAATAACTCGTGGTGTACCTACGGATAGGCATGTCCATCAGAGGATTACAATAGTTGGGTACGGAACCCTAAAGAGTAAAATCGCGAGTGACTTCAAAGATTAACTCAAGTACACTGAACCCGCATCAATCTACCGTGATCCCACGCCGCGGCTATCATTAGCCGCGCCAAAATAGAACAGATAATATGATGAAAACAATCGAGGAATCCGCTCTGAGACATCGTATGATCGTGTCGTGATCGTGATGCTTTGAGAACGCCTACGGGAATACAATGCAGTTGTTTGTGAACATAAGTTGGATGGGACTATATTCTAGAATAGGATGGTAGCAACCGAAAGGCCGTATTTGCGGAAAGGAATACTGGAGCAGAAGTTTCATTATTTTTAAGGATTAGGTAAACGACGGATAAAGATTAAAAATTTTATAAATAGAGAAACGAAATAGAAGAGCTGTTTCAGAGGATAGTCACAAATCGATATTCAATCTTAGAATAATGCGAACATTTTACATAAAATAATACCGTTGCATGGTATTCATTAAAGTTTAGAAAATTTACTAACGTGATGACCGACTGAAAAGATAAGAATACAGTTATAGACCCAATTGTTTGTTTATTGATTATTTCATTGACATCACGGCGTCCAAATATCTTATCTGGGCACGCTGCCGGTGCCTGCTACATACCGAGAAAACAAATGTTATGAAATATATAACACTCTCTACGTAATACTGCGTTATTACTGACCGATAAATATTATCAACAGAATGCTTAGAAATTGCCGTGGGAAACTAAAGCATTATTGCATATTGTGCTGACTGCTGAGCCTAATTGATGCCTATAATTTTTCATATTATTAAATAAATCTAACCTAAGGATTCCTGTAAATGAAACGCAGAGTACCGCTTAGACAAATATTCAGCTTTCGATTGTGAGAATGGTTATGGAATAATTTAATACCGATCCCTTTCCAATAAATGAAAGGGATGCCAGGAATGGGGGCAGCGGTGGATGGAATGAACCCTGCTCTCTGCGGGTTAGTGACAAGGATGTTATTGATATCCTTTCAGGACTGTGCGTTTTATGTTTTGTCGGATCTCTTCTATAAGGAAGTTAGTTATAATAAAAAAGAAATTTAAGTTTATACCTAATTTAAGGAAATTCAATTAGGTAACTTTTCTATTGTCCATCTGTAGAGCATCTATATACACACGTTCGAATGAAATGATCCCTAAAGCGAAGATGGCCAATCTCTTTATTCATGTGCGTAATAACTACTAATCAAAACATCTTTTGAGACACAGCCAAAGATAACACTCTTGCGTCTTCGCCTTTATCAACCATACTTAATTATGTTAAATGTTGGATGACCTTTCCTTTTAACCGACTTCAAAAAAAGGAGGAGGTTCTCAATTCGTCGGGATCTTTTTTAATATGTTATTTGTATCGTGTCATCAACACATCAACTAATCAATCAGTTTTTCAAGAAAAAACTTAAGGATTTCACTTTATTTTGATATCTTTTGGAGCTACCGTGCTACAGAGTCTACAGACTCACAGTTACAACAACTCAAAGTTTTGGTGATGTTAAAAATAATAGGTAAACCGCAACAAAACTATAATAAGCTTGCACGTATGACAATGGGACAAACACGCGACTATCACGTGAAGTGATAAAACCTACGGAACGCCACTGCATGTTGCGGTATCTCGGTTGTAAGTAATTTAATCTCTTTAGTGCATCGGGGGTGCAATTGTTTCATGTTAAACCTTTATTGCCATTCGTACTTATATTACTTTCATGATAAGAAGCTGTAAATTTTGCGGCGTATTATGCATTCTGTTAAAATTCGGCTTTGAGGAAACATTATCAGTATCGACGTTCGTTCGTATTAGAATTTAGTTATTCTTAGATCTCTGCGACTACAACTACATAATATTATACAGATACAGTACCACGTAAAAACATGTAAGAGAATAAATATAGTATATCATTGAAAGGAATGATAGGCATTTTGTAGGTGCATTCATCGTCATGTCCTTTTGCATTCTATCGCAATAGGGGTGGGCATATTACCCACCCTAGGGCGGACCCACCAAATTACATAACATTACAGGGTCTTAAATTCCGTATTCTATTTTACGTCGCACTTTATACAGTCCATGGCGGCAGAAGCACACCGAATGCTGCGTAGTTACACACAAGGCCGTTCGCTAGTAGCGTCTTCATTGATTAGTTTATTGCTATTGGCCACCTCTATACTGGGAGAGGCTCGCCCAATCAGTACTGGAATAATATGCGCTGATATAGGTACATGAACCTTCATGGAAAAAGGCTTTCTTTGACTAATGTCTAGACTACACGATACCTAGGCTATGCTTGGTAGTTTCGGAAGGTAGCAAAGGTGTAATAAATTATTAGTAATAAATTATTACACTTTTAAAATAATTGTTTAATTTAAATAGGTTGAAGGCTGAGAAGGTTTTATACAATTTATGGCTATTGTTAGTTAGGGTCACTCTACATCTACAATATAGATAATAGAGTATTATTTCGAAGTCTTAGCTAACGTGATTCTTATAGTATGTACAGTTCTCCCATATTAATAATGCACATGCAAATCTTCGCAAACTGTCGTATTCCCGGAAACACCCGAATCATTGAATCGTAAGAGCCTTAAACAATGCACTTGGATTTTGCACCTTGATTGAAAGAAATAGGAGTCAATATCTTGTGTACATAATTGAAAACAATTCGGGCTGTTGGCGGCTGTCACCAATCAGTCAAAGGTCCTTCAGTTCTTGTCAGTCAGTTCTGTTGAATTATATGTATAGAGCTGTTATTACACATCGTTCTTGGTTTTGTTTTCAAATGTGAATTAAATTTCCACTTTAATTAAATTATTGTTGATGACGCCTTATTATGAAACAAATTAAAGAATAAAATATATGTCACATTGATAGACTTTACTTTGTAAATAAAGCCACACCCAAAAGACCAAGTTTGTAATTGTAATATTAATGTGAAATGATCAGTGCTGTAAATACATTTGAACTGAGATTTTAAAATTTTAATGAAAACCTTTGTTTGTAATCCATTTTTCTTCTTATAAAATAAACCTTGTGTTATTCAAACCTTCTTTCATCCATCTTTACATCAGCTTCAGTAAGACTCTTGAAAAGTACTATAACATTTTCGAAGTAAATTTTAATATTATGACAATATTATGAATTATCGAATCATATTTCGTTACTGATAAATCAATATCTCTTTAAGCACCAAATACATAATTCTACTAAAATTGCATGAAGAAAATGCACTTAACCACTCTAAATACATATTATTTTCTAACGCTCGGGAAAAACGACCGTTGCCGAACAATGACGAAGATTTCTATGCGCATTATCAATTTTGGGGAACTGTACTGCATTGTGAGAACTTATATTTTCATGAACCTGATATTGAGGAAAACGCTAAGTCATATGTAATCTAATCAATGGATAATATCTAGACATTAGTACTCTTCCCGACACTAGATAATATATCATATTCCATTATCTTTCAGACTAGGGGTGAACGAGCAATTAGAGATAAACAGCTTCAGATATAACCTAGATAATAGCTTAAACGAACAAAGTAGAATAGAACGTAGGACTAATATGGTAGAGTCTATTTCAAAATGACACTAGAAATCATAACGCAGCAAAGCAAAATCAACGCTCTGTTATGGAAACATAAGTCGCAATTTCAAACGACAATAATAATTTTCTTTCAGACATGGAATTCAATCGTAGAATGCAAATCGCATAACATGGTAATGAGATATCTTATCACAATGGCAGAGTTCAAATCATTTACCCATTGTTGAGTTTGTTTACATAATATTGTTTTGTAAGCCATCATATTATGATGTATGTATAGTTGCTGTTTATGACCTTGAGGATATAATTATTATGAGATATAGTATACAATAATCTCTATAGTAAATACTTAAATATTGAAGTTTATCATATGCAAGAGCTGGCCAGTGAGTGTTTAAAGGTTTCCGGGGGGTTTTCAGGACATACCGAACGTTTCAAAACACAAAACATTACATCAGTCAAAGCCGAAAATAAAGCACAAAACCTGTCATGAAGATTCCCCTTGCGCTATCAATTATCAATATCCAGGTCACTGCGTTTATCTTCTGTACATTACATTTGTGTCCTTGACTGAGCATGGACTCTTTTATTCATAGACGCTTTTTATATCATGTACATCAATCATAAAGTCGACCGGGACGGGTGGCGCAATATAGAATATAGATTTACCTACCTAAGTTTTCTTATAAAATGAATCTATTTTTTTTAAATGTAGGTATACTATTTAGTAGGTATTTAATGGGAATATCACCAAATATACAAAAAGACAAAAAGTACTTAATTCGAATTAATCTATCTCTTTCAGTCAGTGCCTAAAACACCAAAAAGTTATAAATATTACAGTGCCTCTCTTTTTCAGTCCCGGTTAGTTAAATTTAATTGTTATAGTTGCAACCTCGGCGCAACAATGTTGTTCTTGTTACCTAGAAGTATGAAAATGAGATGGCAAGTTCCTAAGTAGGCACTTTCAATTTATATTGAAAGGACGTAAATGCCGTCTTACTGTGCACTGTATTGTATGTAAGTATAAATTCATAAGTGTGCTAATTGTAGAGATAAATATTGATGAGAGCACGAAATTGCAATACCAGCCATCGCATTCAAGCAATACATAAAATTTTAAACTATTATACACTCAAAATTAAATTCCAACATCTTGTTTCATTTCGCTACTTTATCAGCAAGCAAAGACATAAATTTTTTATACGATTACATTCTTGTACAACGTAAAATCATAGCTCTCACGTTGCTGAAGCAAAATATCAGAAACCTGGACATTTAATGTTAATTTTTATGTGTGTCCACGGAAGATAGGGGGTATATGCCTAATACACATGGGTGTCATTCGAATGAGCCAGGTGCAGGTGCTCAATTCGCCATTTGGAATTGTGGTAGCACAACAACTTTAAACTGTCCCTAAAGGTTAGAAGTAACGATTCAATGCACATAAAGCGCGTTTACGTTTTGGTTGTTGGCCGCATAAGAAATAATAGTTCAATAAAATATGAATTATTAAGCATTCCGACTAGTTCTAGTTGGATTATAGCCAGTATGCGAACAACAAAAACTGTAAACTTTAATACTGTAACTCTTTGTAAAGACTGTAAAGTTGGCAGCGTGCCTGAAGCTTGAGCTTAAACAAATAATGCGTGACTGGGACCAATCAACCTTAAACTACTTTTCCAGGCTATAAAATGCTGAACAGTATCGTAGATAAAGCTGAAATACAGCTGCCGTTTGGAAGTTCATTGGAAAAAACCACCACCTGTATAGTAATTCTTTGATTTTCGCTTGCAAAAACAATACATAAGTACCTATATCGCAGTTATCGCAGTATATTATTGTGTATTATAAATTGTTTAGTTAACATATAAATTAATTATTCATAGAGCGTCAAAACTTCTGTACAATTTCTGGGAAGGCACTGACTCCTGACATACAGGTGCTCCTAGTTTAGGAGTCAGGGCGTCACCATTTAAGTTAAGTTTTTATTGCACAATAAAATTATGTTTATGTTTATGTATTTTCGAACATCTGTTAACATGACCTCTGGGATTCTTCATTCGCATTATTTCCCCCCCGATGAAACCTATGCAGTGTTCATGTGATCCAAATACACAAAACAGAGACCTGAAGCTGTTAATTATTAAAAGGAATCGTTGACCTGACCCCATTTGAATTCGATTGATGGTTTTCCGATATTAGAAGCGAGACATGAAATTATACGAACTGTTACTAAGGTGTACACTATCTACAACTTTTTATGTAGGTATTTGGCAAATCTACAATTATTATTTCGATTCGCATTAGCTTATCTAAAGAACGGTCAATGCCCTCTTCAAGGTCAAACAAAAACTGGTGAATTTGCAAAAATTGAACCGTCGTAATTGAAAAAAATATATATATGCTAGAAGGCAGGCGAGTGAAAGAGCCATTTCTTTCCCATCGGCCAAAAGCTCCAGTCATCATCACGTGGCCATGTTATGCAGTAGTCATCTCCATCTACCCTCCTCGGAATGTTTTTTTGGACGCCGTTACTCTTTCACACTGAAACTACTGAACGAATTGTGACTAAATTGGATATGCTCACTGACAATCTAGGTTAACAAATAAACTGCTATTTTTCCCGTAAGTAATTTTCACGGGAAAAGTTCTCAACACGTAGCGAAGCTCGGGGGCAACTACTTGTCCCTCATATGTAGTCAGCTGCATGAGTAGCTGTAAACTTTTGTACCTTGTCAAATTCACAAACTGCCTGTTATAATATAACATTGATAGTTCGTTATGTAGCTAGTTTGACAAGGAACTAAAGTGTATAGCTACTTATGCAGCTGACCGTATAATTAAGAACCATAGGCTCTCATGATGAGCAGCACTCACCTCAGCTGCGCCGCGTAGAACTGGTGCGGGATGGCGGTGAGCACGCCGGCGCCGTCGCCCGTGTCGTTGTCGCACGCGCACGCGCCGCGATGCTCCATGCGCTTCGCCAGCGTCTCCGCATCGCGCACGATCTGCGAGGGGGAGGGGGGTGGTTACTATATGAGGTCACAGCATAACAGGACGTTGACAGGAGCAAGGATGCACAAAAAGAGCCTCCTTGAGTAGTGTATTAAAAACTGTACCTAATATACATGATCAAACATATATATTCATTTTATCATCCCGTATGTGTGCACCCTGGGCAGTCAGCGACTGACATCAAAAAAAGAATTATCAAAATCGGTCCATAAATGGCGGAGTAATCGGTGAACTTACTTAAATTTCTTTAAAACATACTGACGAATAATAATTGGGAACCTTCTCCTTTTTTCGAAGACGGTAAAAGTAAGGAACGACGCCACGATGACAGATGAAGTCCCAGGAAGAACGACGAAGTGGGACATAATAGGTTAGTAACCTCTATTCTCACTGCACTGCACTATGTACATGAGCCTGATTGAAATGGTCATCGCCTCAACCTTTCTAACTATATTTTTTGTGATTCTCATTCTCACCATTGTGAGTCTACCTTGACAGAGTGTACTTCTAATAAATTATCAAAAATTTCCAATCAATGATATAGGTGATGCATTGAACACATTCATTCAGGAAAGTAAATATTTTAAACCAGATGGTGTACAAACAAATTATTTGAAATCATAATATTTGAATCATAATATGATGTTTGACGACCACAAATTAATTGCCAAGTATAGGCAAAACCACATAACATGTACCTACCTGCCTACATATTTTTATTATTTAGCATGCAGTCTTTACGATGTGGCTTTACTTATGTTTAGTTAAAAGTACTTGTGACAATACTCCACAATTGAAATGCTCAACATGCGATGCATTGGCTCACTTTCAATCAAGATTGCCCCAAAGGAAGGGGCCAAATAGGAGATGTTACTAATATAAAACTTTTGACCTTTGATCTACATGTTATGCAGGATAAAGTGTATAAAATTGGTCAGTTAACAGGGCTGTTATAAGCTATAATGTAACCTTGTTTTTAAGAAATCTGCAAAAAGTAAAACACTTCAACAAACTAAAAAGCGATTTTTTACAAAAACAATGTTGCTTTGTATGACAATTAAAATTGGTATCACCTGCAAACAGAATTACGTTGCCTTATGGGACACCTGTATACAGTACCTATACTAAAATAATTTATTCATTGAAATCCGGTCATAAACATACAGCGCCTACACTCTATAAATAAAATAATTTTATAGTTAAAACTTACTTTATGACTGCGCTTTCCATCTATAGCGACCACAAAGCCAACACCACACGCTTCATGCTCGTTCTGAGGGTCGTACAAGCCTTGCTTGGGAGGCCCTTCCCACTCCATACCTGGTTACAGACAAAAATTACATGTAAGATTATTCAGTAAAATATTTTGTCAGTGAATTTCATGAAGTTTTACACTTATTATATTAAACTGCGTATGCGGGTCGCCAAACTAAAATGGGAGTGTGTGGGACACCTGGCTCATCAGGAGGATGGAAAGTGGACAAAGGCGGTCACAGAATGGTGGTGTAGAGACGGACGAAGAGCAGTTGGCAGACCACCTGCTAGATGGTCCGATGACATCTGCAGGGTTGCAGGGAAACAGTGGACCAGAGCAGAAGAATTGACATACAAATAAGGAGGCCTTTACCCAACAGTGGGTGTTAGAAGGCTGTTAATGATGATGATGATATTATACTGTACCAATACGGTATGGAATACTCAATAGAGTCCATCTGTAATTTTCATATTGTTTCTTTATTTATAAGCATTAGAGGACATTGACAGGAGCGAGGATGCACAAAAAGAGCCTCCTTGAGTAGTGTATTAACTGTACCTAATAAACATTATCAAAAATATTCATTTTAACACCCGATATGTGTGCACCTTGGGCAGACAGCGATTAATAACTGATATGACTACTATATTTTTACAGCATGATGACAAATGGTAGTCCAGCTCTTATGCTTGTATTGACATGCTAAGAAAACGGAGCAAGAATAGCATGCATATTTTTTATGTAACACACATATAAGTTATATAGAGAGCGGTGGTAGCTCAGTCGGGTAAGCGCCCGCTTCTCACGCCAGAGATGCGGGTTCGATCCCGGCGCTGACATGTACCAATGAGTTCTTTTAACTTAAGTACAATGTATACCATCGCTCTTACGGTGAAGGAAAACATCGTGAGGAAACCTGCATATCTAGATCTAGCACATCTAGATATGTGAACCCACCAACCCGCAGTGGACCAGCGTGGTGTGGAAATGGTCCAAGCTTAGGAAGGCAGTTTAGACCTTGGGGATATGCACAAAGGTTCCATTCGAGAGAGCCAGGTGCAGGTACTTACACCCCCACAGAGAATAGAATAGAATAGAATAAGTTATATAAATAAAATCTGTTATTCTTACATAAAACATAATATTTTGTTAGTTAGCCCTTGTCCTAATTCAAAGAAAAATTCATGGTCAACAGCCAAATGTTATCAGTTCAATGCCAACATAAAAATACCATCTTTGAAATTGTTCACCAACATAGTTGTGAGTATGAGTAAGTATTATGAGCAATTAATTATGTATTAGATGTAAGATTTCATTATAATATCTTGTAATACAATACAATGTAGTTTTCTAAGCTGATAGTGATACTATTATAGGCATAGATTGTAGAAAATCTTATGACTTCGGTGTGAGATCAATAAATAGGTATTAACTTGATTGAATTCTGCAGATCAGACTATCTTGATCTGAACCAACAATCAACAGAAATAGTAGGTAGGTAGGTAGGCATAGATTTTCATGCATTCACCCAAGAGCAACATTGTTATGCCTACGTTTTATAGGTAGGATATTGAAATGGGTGGTGCATATTCATGAAAATATTATGGTAGATAGAGGGTAGGTTAGCAACTATTGAACACCGAGTCTGTGGCTGAAAGAGTTTGTTGCACAGCCTTTATTTAAAAATAATCTGAGTCTGGGAAGGTATTTGAAAGCCGGCTGGCCCAGTTTCTTTTCTAATCGTCTATCGGCCATAGTTTCATGAAGCAAGTCTGCAGATGGCAAATGAGACACTGTACATGATTTTTAAGCTTTATTACATAATATTACAACTGTAACAGGCACTAAAATGTTCCTGTATCGATTGCAGTTAAATGTGCAACTGGATTATTCAGAAAATAATGCCAACTTGGCCAAAAACCTGCGACGGGTTTTGAAAATTATCTTACCTCAGGGTAGTTTCAATGTATGGATGAAAGTCAGATACACTCCTATACAACTGAAGACTTCACTTTAACAGAACAACGTAGTGCAACGCAATAAGAGGAGAAAAATATCCAATAAGCACAAATAAATCGCCGGCAAAACGTAGTGACCCTCAAAGTCGACTACGACGGCCGGTGGTTCACGAATGACTGAATGAAATTTATGAAAATGATTGATGATTGAAATGAAATACAAATGAAATGAGTGAACGGAATGAACGAAACGGTAGGGTTCAGTAGTGATGTGCTGCTGCGACTAATAGGATTCTATTCGGAAATTTCGCAATTATTCTATAAACGGAAATTACATAAATTCCAGCCAACGGATATTTTAGTTTATATTATGTAGGTCAAACCACTGGATCACTTGGATTGAGCCCAAATTTGGCATGCACATGAGATAAACCAGTCACGCTGAAAAATATATTTCTTTTTTATTATTGGTATAGATAGGTATATCTATGAACTATGTAAGTACCTATAAAATTAATTAAATACCTAGTTACTAAAAACTTGTGTATAATTTCCTAAAATATAAAATATCCCTTATTCTGAGTTTGTTGAAATCTTCAATACAGAGTAGTCATACTCTGTGGCCCTTCGTTTCCTGTCAATGTCAAGTTGATAAGTCGTCATCGCTATCAATGTCAAATGTCAGAAAAACTTCAAAAACTTTTTCATTCCATGTTGTGTTTGTGCGCGAAAGTGCTGTCTGTTTTGTTGTTACAAAACATATTTTGTTATTTAATGATTTTTACGTTTTATCTACTAAACTTGCTGTTTCTGTATTCTAGGCTATTACAGGATATGAAAGTGTATTTTAAATTATAGTGCGTGCTCATTCCACTCTAAAAATCGATTTTAAAGTACGAATAAATATTTCGCGACATAAATAAAATTCGCGCACTTTATCCTGTTCACATTTCCTCCAACATGAGTCTCAGCCGTTTCATGAGGAGCGAGCTGGTGAAAGTGGCCCCAGTGGTGTCGAAACTCGTAGGACCTTGTGCCAGTCGCTGCGTGAGTACATCGCGGCCGTCACCGGGCGCCGTTGCCCAACAGTCGGGCAAGCCGGACTGGAACCGCGCCGTGAGCGAGGCCGAGAAGATCGTGGGCTACCCGACCTCCTTCCTGAGCCTGCGCTGGGTGCTCAGTGACGAGATCGCGAATGTCGCGCTGCATCTGAGGAAGCTGGTCGGCAGCAATCATCCGCTGCTTAAAACTGCTAAGTAAGTTGATATTAAATGTTTGTTAGGTCACCTTATATTTGTTTGTTGTATGAAGATGTAGAGCATCCAGCAGTGACTGATAAGATACAATTATGATGAAGCCAGCAAAGTCTGTAGTTACAATTATTTTCTCAGTGACATTCTACACCTTTGAGCATGTGTCCCTAACAATGGGAATCAAGAGAAGTTGCTCTCATTGGATTTAGTCTTGTTATTTTGATACTTGCCTGGTAGTTTAATATTGACCAAGATCCATAGTATCCATCACAATCTAAACTTTTATTACATCAACCCAATTTCTACCAATAAAATATTTCCTTTTCAACTAGGAACCTGATATACAATGGCAAGAACAACATGCAAGCCTGGGGCCTCATTGTGCTGCTGGTGTCAAAAGCAGCCGGTCACAGCCCGGAGATCCCCGACATGGAGCAGGATAAGGCAGCCGGGGTATTGCATAGGTAAAACAGAACACAATAGCACATGAAAGGAGTGTCACCTGGTTAGTTTATAGTGGTAAAAAACTCTTCAGAAGAATGAATTCTGGTTGTGTCGGGATGAAGAAAGCAGAGAAAATTGTTTAGGTGCTTCATGGAGAGGCCTATGTCCAGCAGTGGATGATTGGGATTATGTAATTTAAATTATTCACAATATACATATAACATTTCTGAACTACTTTGTATAATTTTTAAAAGTATAACACATAATATATAGTTATATAAGACTCTGCCTTTGTACAAATCCATCTATCTGTATTTGTCAAGCCATTTTTGAGTCTGATTCATTCATGAATTGGAATGCTATAATTAATAGCACAGCACAATAACATTATAGTAATTTGTTAGAAAGTCCAGTCACTGGTTTTTTGTAACTACTTGAGTCAATTAAATAAGTTTTTAATTATCCATTAACAAATTACTACTCGCTATTTAGAGTTACGCATTTTATAAAACCAGAAATCGAAGCTTCACAAACCTACTGTCCAAATCCAATCACCCTATCCCCAGTATCAGGGCCTTAATAACATTATGTAACAATAATAAGTTGAACTTGTTCTTGCACTTTCTCATCCTGTTTTACTGGTTTCCGTGGTATTGCTATACATAATACCTTTCCACCGGATAGATAATAATCTTCAAACTTCTCATTTCTTAAAACTTTATGTACTATTAAAATAAAACTAAGTAACCAGTTTTAACTTTTAAAAACCTAACCGCCTATATGGCGCATTAAGATGAAAAGTAAAATTATAGCAAACAAATAACGGCGAGGCCCCATTGGTGCGTTGCGTCGTCGCTTCCATACATTTTCTATCATCTCCTTTGCGACGGCGGGCGGCGACGCGACGCTACGCACCAATGCGACCTCACCCTAACCCCCTAACTCCTACCACACAGCCAACGCGCGCTAGCAGAAGTCACGGAGATGATCCGGACCAGCCACCTGGTGCACAAGGGTCTAGTAAACATGAACACACGCAGCCTTCAAGTGTCAGAGGCGGCGGAGCCCGACGACATGATGTTCGGGAATAAAATAGCGCTGCTGAGCGGAGACTACCTGCTGGCCAACTCCTGCTCCGAGCTGGCTAACTTGAGGTGAGTGTGCGGTATTTACACATGTTGCCGCTACACGTTTTCGTTATCGATGAAGATAAACGTCAGTATATCGCAATTCGCCATAAAATGTAGAATAAGTCTTATACCTGGGAATCAGCTTGCTGTTTATACCAAACTGATAGTATGGCACCCTATCCCGTTATTTATTACATAACATCGCTAGACCAATAATGGTATCTACTACTGAAAACGAAAATAATGCAAGATTTTGTTACGATATTATAATCGTCAGGGATGACTGTCATAGCAGAAATACTGCTATATCTAATCGGAAATGTGTATTTACTTTAGGTACCTTAGTATGTAATTACAAACTTTAGCCGCTTAATGGAGGTCAAGCACTCAACACTCAACTCGCAAGCTGAATAAGAACCTAATACCAACCTATAGTTATTACTAAAGGTTACGCCACACACCGTTGCATACAAATATCGGTATGCACATACATCTATTGATATTTCATGTCAATGTCTCCTTTTCTTTATAATCGAAGAAAAACATAGCCAAAACTCATAATTGAACGGATCATCAGTAATCGATGTCACCAAAACCTCGCAGGCATATTACGCAAAAGATGAATAAAATTGCGATGAAATCGTTATGTCAATGGGGCCACACCGCAGCCTGAGACTAAATATCAGAGCGTGTCTGGTGACCACATGTAGGTAACTGGTTATGCCATTATCTCAGAGCGATGCCTGTTGTCGGGTTTTTGACATAATGTTCAGTTTCATAATCGCACAGATATGCGATTTCTGCGCAGTGACATGATTTTATTCATTGCTGGGTTTTATATTATGCTAGCTGCGACCCGCAAGCTTTGTTCTCAAAATGTTGTTCCGCCAACTGTTTTAATATGAGCTTCTTTACGCAGACTATTACGTATATATCTGTACTTCCTTAGCTATGTAGGTAAATAATATTTGACCCCTAGTATTTTTTATGGAAGACAAATCTAACAAATCTTTATCCTACTAGAAAGCAAAGTCATCAATAAACAAGTGAAAGTTCGGTGCGCTTCTATACAAACTATAGAAAGAAATGTAGAGAAAGTACCTACACACATGCATTGCCATCAAATTATATTATTTATTTCTAAATTGGCGCATTGTCTATAACATTACCTTTCAGTCCAATTTGACTCTTATTCCTCAAACCCAAAAGATACTTTTGGCACGAAATATGAAGAGACTAATTTATACCTCAGTATGCAATTAATAATTACACGGTAAATGCAATGTACGGTGAAGGTTGTGGTTAATGATATTTTCTAATTACAGCCGAATTGTTTATTTACCAATGTTTGTATTGTATCTTCTGTTAAAGTCTTAAGCCCCATCCATACGCTTGCTGTTTGTCACAAACACGGCAAACAGCAAACAAAGTCACAAACACCAACCACAATCACCGAACACAAACAGCCATCCATATGCTTGGCGAACGCTCATAACATTCCGAACCGGCAAACACGGCGGACGACGAGCTATTACTTTCGGGTTGACATATTTTTATTATATAAATTAAAGCAAGAGAAAGAAAAAAGGAAAATAAGAAGAAAGCAAAGGTGGTGGGATAATAATTATAATTAAAAAAAAATTAAAAACTGACTCCTTCTTTTTAATTATTATTTTATTTTATAGTTTTTAGTTTGTTTGCAATAATTTTAAATCAAAAGTAAGATGCAAATGATACCAAAAAGTCCTACTAATCAATACGAATCATTCAAGCCTAAACACGAGGTAGTTGCTATATACCGTTGAGGAGTTCCCTTGACTCCCTTCCGTTACCATCATCAGATCAGCTCAAGGTCACCATCATATTTTTTTGTTATAAGAACTATATTTATGTTCTTAATTTCATTAGAATCGGTTAATATGTGTCCAAAATGGAAATTCATACCCTGTTTTTACCACTTTACCCACCCTTAGGGGTGAGATAAAATTCTGAAAAAATAAATGGGACCACCTGGGAGCTCAACCCAATACAACAAAAAAAGAATTTACAAAATCGGTTCATAAACCGCTACCATCGTTACGTAGCAAACAGTTTGCCGAACATCCTTTGATCTGGCAAGAAAAACCGACACCGATGCCGAACACTGGCGAACACAAACACAAACAGGCAAACAACGACAAACACCCATCCACACGTCAGTGTTTGCTGTTTGCTGTTTGCTGTTTGCCATTGTTCGCCAAGCGTGTGGATGGGGTATTAAATATAATGTTTCTAACAACATACAGTGCTCCAAAATTGATAATGCGCATAGAAATCTTTGACAGATCGGTTGTTTTCGATTATGTGACACATGATATTGACTCCTATTTCTTTCGAACAAGGTGCAAAATGCAAGTGTTTTTTTAAGGCTCTTACGATTTAATGATTCGGGTGTGAAGATCTGCATGTGCATTATTAATTTTGGACAAGTGTACTATAATAATGGCATGACCATGATGACCCCATGAAATTGTATTACAAATAAGTATACTCTGCATGTAAGAAGAGAATTTTATATTCATACTACTAACTGTAACGATCCAAAGGTCTTTTTTACCATGTCCTACCTCAACTACATAACAATGACCCTAAGACTGTATGCATTTTAAAGCGCCTTGTCGTTTGGGTATTATATTTCCAGTGCTTCCAAACCATAGCAAAAGGCTATCGGCGCTGGTACGAAGCGTTCATTCATTCTGTATAAGCCTGGACCCGCCCTTAACGAACACAACTCATTTCCAGGAACCAAGAGCTGGTAGAACTGATGTCTTCAGCAGTCCGGGACCTGGCGGAGGCAGAGTTCATGGGCGTCAGGGACGAACAGAACAACCCGCTGCCGTCGAGGCCCCTGCCAGAGGGAGAGAGGGAGACCGCAGAAGGTACGTGGAAAAGAGATGGCTATGTTTTGTTGGGTTGCGTTTGATAGACCTAGAGATAGTATTGCAATTTTGTATTGTTTGTAAGTTTCGATGGATCGCCTACATTTGGTAAAATTAATCTAGTCCAATAATATAGCTTAAATTTTTATATCAACATAATTTATAAGATCTTAATTTATGAGAACTTCCTTCATTGGAAGGTGACCCGTGCCCCAGCTGTGAGGACGTGATGGGTCGTGATGGTGGTGATGAGTTTATAAGACCGATTACAAGTCTAAACTACTGCGAAATTTATGAGAGATGTATTAATAAAACCGGCCAAGTGCGAGTCGGGCTCGCGCACAAAGGGTTCCGTAGCAGCAAAATTACAGTTAAATCAACCTATCTCAAAAACTATAAGAGATACTTTGATCAAACCAAAAATCGTTGAAAGAGTTAATTAGCATGCATCACCTCTATTTTTTTTAGAATTTTATACCCCGTAGTTATAAAAATAGAGGGGGGGGGACATACTTTTTACGACTTTGAGAGCTGATATCTCAAAAACCGTTCACTTTAAGAAAAATGTTTTTTAGAAAACTTTATATCATTTTAAAAGACCTTTCCATTGATACCCCACACGGGTATGTACATCGAAAAAAAAAATTTCATCCCTCAGTTACATGTATGGGGGGCCCCACCCCCAATTCTTTTTTTTACTATTTAGTGTCATATTTTTGTAGCGGTTCATACAACACATATTCCCATCAAATTTCATCACTGTAGTACTTATAGTTTCCGAGTAAATCGGCTGTGACAGACGGACAGACGGACAGACGGACAGACGGACATGACGAAACTATAAGGGTTCCGTTTTTGCCATTTTGGCTACGGAACCCTAAAAACTTGATCTCTTCCGAATTAAAGTAGTACGCCCCAATAACTATAATTTTTGAGATTTCCACAAATTAAACATTTTTATGATATCGTTAAACGTTGGTAGGTAGTACGTACATCGCGGGCACGCACATACGAAATAAAATACTTGTTTTATTGCTCGTATGTCAGTTGGGCCATTCTGTATCTTCTATCTAATTTTACTAAAATACTCGTATACCTACTTAATATTAATACTTATAGGTACAAGTAGTCATACTGATAGATCAATATTCATATACCTATACGTAACTATATTTATATAAAATAAAGATTAACTTACCTACTCCCTGTCGCGGTAGAAAAAGTGCATTGCTGCATCCACTTTTCGCTAGTGCTACACAATGCTATAGAGCTGTCTTCCAGATTCATCCAAGTCATACAATCCTCACGCAGAATAGCACATCACTTATGACTTTCCCTTTGAAGACGATTTGTCTTTTGTTTCGGATAGTCGTAAGTTTGTACACTTGTCAGGTGAAAGTTGAGATGTGAATTGTGGAGTAAAGATGCGAAGGCTAGGCACACATTTGACCTAGAGTGAGAAGTGACAAAGCACTCTTTAACATGTGAATTGTAGGGCGAACCACCTATTCTGTTTGTGAATTCTGTTAAAACTAACCTCGGGAAGTCATATCAAAAATTCTTATTGCACGTATCTACACAAAACATATTCGTTTTTTAACTTTAGTTACTTTACAAACTTCACATAATTCACACGGAATGCAGATCTAGGTTCGCCATTGTGTTCAGTATTAGCATGCAAACCCGCGCCCAGTCGTAAGGAACTCGCCTTTAGTTCCTCAGAGGCTGTGGACAGAATACTAAGTGATGGCAAATAGGTGGCTCTCTATTTACGAGACCTATTGAACAAACCGTAACACTTTGGAGTTTGAAGTTCTTAATTCGTGCGTCGTAAGAGGCAGATTTGGACTGTAAATGTGGCGTGAAGTCTTCGTTGATATACCTTGGGTGGACATTGGACAATCGAATGTTAACAATAGAGATACCAAATTAATTTAAAATTTGAATAAGGTTAATATATTTTGCTGACATTGCGGTATTGATAAAAAGACCAAGAATATCAAGGGTAGCCACGTGTCTTAGTCTAGTACTTATGCAAAATAAAGAAGTCCAATCAAAAGGTATTTGATTTCATGTACGTTAATTAATATGACAAACATTGGATATGTATAAAATATTTGACGATAATGAACCGATAATGAAATGATAATGAAATTAACGTCAAATATTTTTAGTAGGTATACATATTCGGCTTTGCCTGTGCTTGATCATTTTCAAGACAATTCTTAAGAGCTGTACCTCTACATACATGTATGTCAAGAAAGACTCCTCAAAGCACACAGAAACTATAAACTTCGCGTCTTTGTCCACAACCGCCTAAATAAACAGGAAAACCCATCCATATATTTGTCGGACAAACAATGAATGAAAAGTACTGTATGGGGACTTACCGTAACACTATAGTTCTTAACTCATGCATCTTAAGACTTAATTTTCAATTACAAGTTTAGAATTTATAGTGGCTGCCACTGTACCAGCACCTCCAGTGGTCATGATTTTACTAATGATGCCGTTTCAACTAAAATTTGTTGAATTTGTGTTAGCGTGCCAATCGGTTGTTAAAGTATTTGAAGTGAATACACGCATTGCATTGACCCGACGAAACTACGCATGGTTAGGTACTTGTGCAGCGAAAGTTGCTTCGCACATAGGAAGTGATGGGAGTAAATAATGTAGGGTAACAGTGGATAACATAATATAAACACTTATATCTTATATTATGTACTTACTTACTTACAGAAGTGCATCGCTGCATTCACTTTTCGCTCGCTGGTATTAAATTGTGGTCGAATTCGAAATAACTACCTAATTATAATTTACTCAGAAACTTTAAAGTAACTGAACAATATTTCCAGTCGTTTGAACCGCCTCAATAGTTTGTAGTTCTGTGCTTATTGCTTATGCAAGGCACATTGACTTTCAGAGAAGTCGCTAATTGGAGACCGTTAAAAAGGAACACAGTTCAAAACTTCCATTTGCAGTTTAATTATCATAGTTTGGACGAGAGTCAGTAAACTTACCCGTACTTTACAGAAATGCAATTGTATTGGTTTGCTGGTAACTTTTATGAATTCCCATGTCAAGCAGGTTTTGAAAATTTAATATAGCTAACGCATCATGTTCCAAAACACCAATACCTATCTATCTATCTATTTAGACTTTCGTTAGTTTTCTGTGTTTCCTTCATGTATACATTTTCCAGATCTAAAACCTTCCTAAACGTTTAGCCATCCTGTATACAATTATAATCCTTACCCCCTCTACTCTCCGTTCCAGAATGGGACAACATTTTATACCCGCTGCCGACGAATGGCATCGTGGGCGCGGCACGACCCTAGGATAGCCCTGCTGCCCTGACATTTCTTTGTTTTTAGAACCTTCCCTCTTATTATCTTTAGTCATCCTGTATAGAATTATACATACACCTTACCTATATGTAACCCTGTACGTTCCAGAATGGGACAACATCCTCGACCCCCTCCCCATGAAGGGCATCCTGGGCGCGGCGCGGCGCGAGTGGTCGGCGCGGCACGTGCTGGCGGCCGGCGCGCTGCTCGGCAAGAGCTGCAGCGCGGCGCTCAAGCTGGCCGGACACCCGCCGCCGCTGCAGACAACGGTATGGGCTGCAGCTTTATTATATGGGGAGCAAAGGCGCGAAGTGAAGCGCCACCATTCAGACAGCGACATCAGCCGAAGACACCCCCACCTTTATTGGACACTGAAAATAGATATCGCACCTTTAGTACAATAATGACCTAACTCAAAAAACCGACTTTATGCGGAAAAACGAAAATGGACTAAATACGAGTACTTAAGTGATTTTTCACTCATTTGCCTCTGGTGTCTAACTTTTATAATTCACTAGCTGTTCCCGCGCGCTTCGCTTCGCCTTAAAAAGTTTTCCCGTGGGAATTCCGGGATAAAAAGTATCCTATGTTCTTTCCCAGGGTCTACACAGTATGTATACCAAATTTCATTCAAATCCGTTCAGTAGTTTTGGCGTGAAAGAGTAACAGACAGACAGACAGACAGACAGACAGACAGACAGACACAGTTACTTTCGCATTTATAATATTAGTTAGGATGTTTCTATCGTTTCACTTGTCATTTTTCTCTTTTGAGTTGAGTCGATATTGTACTAAAGATGCGATATATAGGGTGTTGCAAAAAAGCTATACCTACAAAGCAGAAACCAATTTTTTTTTCGGGCTTAAATATGCTGCACATGTTTAGATATACCATGCTGCACATATAGGTTTCCGCTTAGTCTACCCTTTCTGCAACACCCTGTATAGAGCACCCTGCGCCCGCTGGCTGAAGGGCGTCCTGGGCGCGGCGCGGCGCGAGTGGTCGGCGCGGCACGTGCTGGCGGCCGGCGCGCTGCTCGGCAAGAGCTGCAGCGCGGCGCTCAAGCTGGCCGGACACCCGCCGCCGCTGCAGACAACGGTATGGGCTGCAGCTTTATTATATGGGGAGCAAAGGCGCGAAGTGAAGCGCCACCATTTTTAGACACTGTAGAAATAATATAGAAAAAATATAGACAAAATAGATAGATATACAGGATGTTGCAAAAAAGCTATACTTACCTACTAAGCAGAAACCAATTTTATTATATGGGGAGCAAAGGCGCGAAGTGAAGCGCCACCATTTTTAGACACTGAAAATAGATAGAATACAGGGTGTTGCAAAAAGTGTATACCTACTAAGCAGAAACCTACATGTGCGAAAAAAAAAGTCATTCTCCATTGTAAAAAGTCACGTGACCAACATAGTTTCTATGGACAATAAAAAAAATCGCTTATGTATATATACCATGCTGCACATGTAGGTTTCCGCTTAGTATACCCTTTTTGCAACACCCTGTATAGAACATCCTGCACCCGCTGCCCATGAGATAGCTATATACAGGATGTTGCAAAAAAGCTATACCTACTAAGCAGAAACCATTTTTTTTTCGCGAATTTTGAAATTCTAATTTCTTTATCGGGCTCAGATATACCATGCTGCACATGTAGCTTTCTGCTTAGTATACCCTTTTTGCAACAGCCTGTATAGAACACCCTGCGCCCGCTGGCTGAAGGGCGTCCTGGGCGCGGCGCGGCGCGAGTGGTCGGCGCGGCACGTGCTGGCGGCCGGCGCGCTGCTCGGCAAGAGCTGCAGCGCGGCGCTCAAGCTGGCCGGACACCCGCCGCCGCTGCAGACAACTGTACTGCAGCTCTACGATTGGCTAATTTCCTAAAACTTATATCTTTTATCCTTCATGGAAAGCTATTCAATAATCGATGTAGAGTTCCTTTTGTTTATTTATTATAAGTACCTTATTTAGCTTTAGGCTTGATTCTTGCAGCCATGATACATGAACAAATGCAACGTTAATTGGACAGAAACCTATTACCATTACCACTATTTTTATTAACGCAATTTTTGTACCACATGCTGCTATTCTATCGCCATTGTTTATTTATCAAGTTCCATAAATCGCAGCATACCATCCATTCATTTACCATCATTACGTTCTCAATTCCCAGGGCTACCTCTTCGGCTGCCACCTAGCGCTGGCCTGGCAGGCGTTCCTAGACCTGGAAGCGTTCAGCGGGCCGGAGCCCGCGCGGTTCAGCCTAGTCGGCGCTCCGCTTGCATTCACGCTGCAGGCGCGGCCCGAGCTGTACGAACACATCGACAAGGGGACACGGAACCATAACAACGTGGACTATCATGCTGTGAGTCATTTGTATATGAATGTATGGTTATGCTAAGCGTAGAGATTGAGGGGTGTCTTAAACTGGCAGCGTTGAAAAAGCCGTCGTGAAGGTAAGTACCATAATTATGCAGCACCAAAAGTCTATGGGCTACCTCTTCGGCTGCCACCTAGCGCTCGCGTGGCAGGCCTTTCTGGATCTGAGGGTCATAACAGGTTTGATAGTTTGACGAAAACTATAAAAGTTTACGTTTTCTCACATACTAAGTGGCGCCTCTAATGAAAACTATCATGAAACTTTCGACAGATAAAGTATGCCACAGAATATGGGACAGAAGAAAACGTAACCTTTTTCGTTTTCATAAATAGCAAAACGCGTACTAGAGGCTCTTGAAGCGTTCTTTGGCCGGAGCGGGCGCGGTGCAGCCTGGTGGCGCCCTCGCCTCACGCTGCAGGCCCGAGCTGTACGAACACAGCGACAAGGGGACACGGAGCCATAACAACGTGGACTATCATGCCGTGAGTCGTCTGTCTGTGTAGTTATGCTAAGCGTATGAGATTGAGGGGTGTCTTAAACTCGCGGCGTCGAAAAGGCCGTCGCGAAGTGGTTACCTTCGTGGTAGTGGGTTACCACTAGGTGGAGGATGGCGCACAACATCTCTTCCTGTGGCTGTAAAGTCCATTACAAATTAATAAATCTATGGGCTACCTCTTCGGCTGCCACCTAGTGCTCGCCTGGCAGGCCTTTCTGACCCCTTAGCATGAATTTTCATCGTGAACGTGAATTGAGTTCATTGAGTAATTTTGTATGAAAATATGAACAGCGCCCCTGGCGGTCGGTAGCAGAACTAAAATTTCCCTACAAAATTCATCGAGTAATTTCAAGTCACGTTCACGATGAAAATTCATGCTAAGGGGTCTGGACCTGAGGGTCTAGTACAGGTTTGATAGTTTGTCGAAAACTATAAAAGTTTACGTTTTCTCACATACTAAGCGCCTCTTATGGAACCTTTCGACAGATAATGTAGGTATGCAGATGACAGAGGAAAACGTAAACTTTTTCGTTTTCATAAATAGCAAAACCCGTACTAGAGGCTCTCGAAGCGTTCAGCGGCCGGAGCGGGCGCGGTGCAGCCTGGTGGCGCCCTCGCCTCACGCTGCAGGCCCGAGCTGTACGAACACATCGACAAGGGGACACGGAACCATAACAACGTGGACTATCATGCCGTGAGTCATCATATTTGTCAACTTTCATGTAATTTAATACCACCATGGCGCGATATTAGGTAGGTAGTTCAGAAATCGTCCATTTACACAGATCATTTTAAGGCGAAGCGAAGGTCGCGGGCAACAGCCAGTCTATCTATAAACGTATAGTTATGCTAAGCAGATTGAGGGTTGTCTTACGCTACGTTATTTAAGCAGCTGCAGCAGTGTCTATCAATGTGTCGAAAAGGCCGTCGTGAAGGTAAATACCATAATTATGCTGCACCATTACCAATTCGTGTTGCCAAAAATCGATAGGCTACCTCTTCGTAGTGTTATTTTCTCTATGTCTTCGGCTGCCACCTAGCCCTAGCCCTTTCTGGACCTGAGGGTCTTGTACAGGTTTGATAGTTTGTCGTAAAACTATAAAAGTTTACGTTTTCTCACATACTATTGGCGCCTCTAATGGAAACTTTCGACAGATAACATATGCAGATGACAGAAGAAAACGTAAACTTTTTTCATTATCATAAATAGCAAAACCCGTACTAGAGGCTCTTGAAGCGTTCTTTGGCCGGAGCGGGCGCGGTGCAGCCTGGTGGCGCCCTCGCCTCACGCTGCAGGCCCGAGCTGTACGAACACAGCGACAAGGGGACACGGAGCCATGACAACGTGGACTATCATGCCGTGAGTCATCTGTCTATATACGCATATGCTAAGCTTATGAGATTGAGCGGTATAGTTATGCAAAGCAGATTGAGGGTTGTCCTACGCTACGTTATTTATAGATTAAGCAGCAGTGTCTATAAATGTGTCGAAAAGGCCGTCATGAAGGTAAATACCATAAATTATGCTGCACCATTACCAATTAGTGTTGCCAAAAATATATGGGCTACCTCTTCGGCTGCCACCTAGCGCTCGCCTGGCAGACCTTTCTGGACCAGAGGGTCTAGTACAGGTTTGTAAGTTTGTCGAAAACTATAAAAGTTTACGTTTTCTCACATACTAAGTGAAACTATCATGAAACTTTCGACAGATAATATATGCAGATGACAGAAGAAAACGTAAACGTTTTTCGTTTTCATAAATAGCATAACCCGTACTTGAGGCTCTTGAAGCGTTCTTTGGCCGGAGCGGGCGCGGTGCAGCCTGGTGGCGCCCTCGCCTCACGCTGCAGGCCCGAGCTGTACGAACACAGCGACAAGGGGACACGGAGCCATAACAACGTGGACTATCATGCTGTGAGTCGTCTGTCTAAACTTTACCATGAGTCCTATGACGTTTAATGGACAGATTCTTATGCTTGGAATGCTTTAAATAATGTAGGTGTCATAGGGTGAACCCTATGACACCTACATTATTTAAAGATTCAAATCCATGCATCTCAACCCTGCATTCCGTAAAGGCTAGAGAGCCGAGCGAAGGGAGGTCATTTTATTTCAAATCCAGAAACCGAAGCTAACATTGTCAGTTTTGTTACAATACCATATATCAAAACTGACGAAACCTAAAGAAAAAAAATCGTATATCTATCGTTAATCAGAGCTAAAATGTGTAAAAAATGTCAAAACCTAACATAATTTCCATTGATAAAACTTCTATTTTAAATTCCACAGCTCTACCTGGCAGTGAAGGAAGGCGACGGCATAGAGAAGACCAAGCAACTGCAGCGCGAGCACATCGCGGCCGCCAGTGACGTGCTCGAGAAGTTCCCCAACTGCGACGCCAGGACCGCACTATCCAACATCATCGTCGCCATGAACGGTGACCATCTATGTTAGGAAACGGAATAGAGATAGCTCAAGAGGCTAAGTGAGTGGTTGAGTTAGTTGTAGAGGTTTGCGATAGATGGCGTTGTAAGGTTAAATCCATTTTTACTGATTTTACAGTCATGCTGTGCGCTTTCTTTAATGTAGAAATCTCTCATTGTATTTTTATAGACATTCCGACTGACAAACAAGAATCTTCTAGAAACATGTACTTACATGTAGAAAAAGAAAAGTTTTAAATACTGTTACAATAGCTATAATACTCACGTAGTTACGTCGAATGTTCAGCTCGGCGTGTGGGGCCCCCTCGTTGCTTGAGAAATCCAATCTTGAGATTTACACACACAATTCACTTGTCCGTTTATAATAAACAAATATAATGCCTAATGGCAGCCGATGATATTTAACCGATATTTCCCGAATTCACAACAACCAGATCGCGCCGAAGGCTGATAACGACTGACTTTTTGACAAAGTAAAATTTACCTACCCACAAACAAATATAAAATGTATTCAACCGGTAACGAACAAATACTTTAGTAACTTTTTGGTTTGTTAAAACATTGACATAATTAAGTTACTGTATTGTTATGTTATTTTATTCCGTCCATTTTAAGGCTTATAATTTATGGTATGCAATATTGAATCTTTTGTTAGGTGCTATATGTTGTTTGTTATTATATTTTATGATTTTACAAAATTGACGTTACCATTTTGTTTTATAGCTGTAAGTTAATGAACGAACATTATTGTGATCATTGTAGATGATCAACCTATCAATGTAGGTGTAGGTAAGGAAGACTCAGAACTCCAAACAGTGGAACGATTAAAATACCTGCAAGCATGGTCTTTTAAACCTGAGACTTCAAAGATAAACATCTTGAACTACCTCAATAGAGTGATGAAATCTGACAATTATTATGTTGAAAAACGTGTACTAAAAAGCGACAAGCACGCGGCGTTCATAATTGGAGTTCCAGAGAGTATGTTCGAGCGGATGAACTCGCCCGCTGCGTGGCCCCCGGGCGTGCGCTTCTCGGGCTGGTTTCTCGCCCGTCCCCGCGCGGAGCGGGGCGCCCCTCCCGCCGTCCCCGCCGTCCCCGCCGCGGACTGCTCCACTAGCCGGGCGAAAAAATAACGTTATCACTGATAAGGACAAAGACACGACTATACATCTAGTTCTACAAAATATTCGTAGTCTATCTAACAAAATAGCTAGTCTTGAATGTATACTTCAATCCATACCTAAGTGTGATATTGTTTTATTAACGGAGCATTGGATGAGTAGTGATGAACTTCTTGTAACTTCACTACTCAACTATAGGCTAACATCCTCGTATTGTCGCCCTACGCGAGAGCACGGAGGTTCTTGTATATATGTTTTAAATAACAATCTGACTGTCATAAATCGAGCTGACATTTGTAATTATTCTAAAGAAATGCACATTGAGATATCTGCAATTCAAATTATTGAATTTAATCTAATCATAATTTGCGCTTATAGGTCTTGTACAGAGGGAGTCTTTGACATTTACATTAAACAATTAGAATTAGCTTTACACTCTATTTTAGACGAAAATGCTCAAATATTATTAACTGGGGACATGAATGTTGACTTGCTCAAATATTCTTTACAACGACGCACCCTGATGAACTTATGCGATTCTTTTAATTTACGTTCATTCGTTAATTTTGTTACACGGGTACAGGGCGACAGTAGAACGTCACTTGACCACGTTTACTCAGACATAGACACCGACTTTGTTAGTGTTCAGCCTTTAGAAACAAATTTATCAGACCACCGAGCGGTTGATATCAATTTATTATTTAAATCTAACAAAGATAATACCCGGGAGCATACTATACAACGACTGACAACACGTAGCAAGTTGGTGGAATTCTGCCATTCTGCTACCATCGCAGATTGGGAGCATATTTACCAGTTGCCTCCAGATAGTGCCATGAGATTTCAGATTTTCTTCAAAGCACTAATTCAATTGTTCCATTCAACTTGCCCATTAAAAAAATGTAAAAAATGTAATCTACAGACGCAGCAAAAAAAATGGATAACGACTGAAACAACGGCATCTAAAGAATTTCTCGCTCTAATTTCTATGCATTTGGAAAAAGACCCACTTAATCAGGAACTAAACCGGTTTTATAAATTGCACCAGGCCAAACACGTAGGTTCCATTAGAAAAGCTCGGAGAGACTTCATGAATGAGGTTATTTCCACTAGCGACAATACCTCACAGGCGTTATGGCGGGTCATTCAAACCGAAACCAACAAGTGTAGGCACGGCGGAGACTCCGCGCTGAGCGTGCTGCGCGCCGCCGTGTGCGGGCCGCGCGGCTCCGAGCGCGAGCTGGCGGAGCACCTCAACGCCTACTACCTGTCGGTGGTGCGCGACACTCCGCTGCGGCCGGACGTCACCGCGGCTATGCAGTTTATCCGTACCAGTATCCCTGCTACCAGTAACTCCATGGTTTTCCAACCTTTTGGTGTTGTAGAAGTATTAAAAATAATTCACAACATCAAGAGGAAGAAAACTAAGGACATAAATGGCATGCCTACTGACCTACTGCACCTACTGCCGGTGGACCTCATAGAACGATTGTGCCACCTAATAAATGAATGCGTCTCAGATGGCCATTACCCGAATGACTTGAAAGTGGTAAAAGTCGCCCCGGTGTACAAAGGTAAGGGAAGTAAGGCAGATTGCAAAAAATACCGACCCATATCTGTCGTGCCTGCCCCGTCCAAGGTGTTCGAGATGGGTCTGTGCAGCCGACTGCTGTCGTTCCTGGGGGGGTGCGGGGTGCTCTCCGCGCAGCAGCACGCCTACCAGCCGGGCCGCAGCACGCGCGGCGCCGCGCGGCAGCTGCTGCGAGCCGTCACCTCGCACCTGGAGGGGCGCAGGCGCGTCGCCGCCCTCTTCCTGGACCTGTCCCGCGCCTTCGACCTCGTCGACCACCGGCTCATTACCGCCAAGCTCGAGCACTATGGGGTTCGCGGATCATCGTATGATCTAGTGTCATCGTTCCTGTCAGGGCGCAGGCAGATCACAGTTGTGGGGGGTGAGCAGTCGTCTCCAGGTGAAATAGGAGACCGCTCAGTCCCACAAGGCTCGAATGTTGGTAACGTCCTCTTCCTGGTGATGATGAACGACCTCCCTCATGTGACTGAGAAGGCGGAGTTTATTATGTACGCCGATGATATCTGCGCCATAGTTGCTGGTGAAACCGACCAATCTCTCGCAGCTAATGTTGTGTACACAATGGAGGCGCTGATTAATTGGTTTACAATAAACGGCATGCAGGTCAACATTGACAAAACTAATCTCCTGTCCTTCTCGTTGCATCGCTCCGCTGCTGATTTGCCTGCGGTCATCGTCCAGGACACTGCGGTGCCGTACGACACCTGTGCCAAGTTCGTGGGGTTCCATTTCGACACTGGGCTGCAATGGCACTATCATATTGATAGTGTCTGTGCAAAACTCAATGGCGCCTTCTACGCTATCTCACGGCTCGTCCCCACACTCTCGAGAGAAAACCTACTTAAGGCATACTATGGTTACTTCCAGAGTGCCTTAACATATGGTATAGAGCTGTGGGGGCTGGCCGCTGATCGAGATCGGCCTTTTCTCCTGCAGAAGAGGATGGTGAGGCGCATGATGCGGGCGGCCCCGGACGAGCCGGCGCGCGCCCTGTTCCTGCAGCTGGGCGTGCTCACCGCGCCCTGCCTGTACGTGCTGGAGGTGGCCAAGTACGTGCGCCAGAACCTCGCCCACTTCACCCCCCTCTCCACCACTGCGAGGCTACAGAATAGGCGGAAGAATGACCTGACCCTAAACACAGCCCGCCTTGCTAAAACCGAGAAAACCGTGCATATAATGGGTCCTAAAATTTACAATAAAATCCCGGATGACATAAGGGAGTCGCAAAGCTACTTTAGTTTTAATTGTAAGCTAAAAAAATATTTGAGCAAGAAAGCATACTACTCAGTAGACGATTATCTTAATGATAAATGTTAATAAATATTATGCTACGCATATGTTCTGACATTGTTTTTATATTATTATTTTTTTTATTTATTTTTTTAAGTGACATTGTATTCTTGTTTACTTTATTTATATGCTTTATATGACATTATTTTTATATGATTTGTGACATGCCTAATTTAAGTAATGTACTTCATTATATTATTATTAATAACAATGATATTTATGACGATGTATTAAACTGAATAAATGAATATGAATATGAATATGAAGTAGCTCAATATGGTTATGTCGCAGGCATCTGGTTTAATCTCCTGTTTGATTGAACCGCTAGCCCGTTCATTGGATGACGCTATTCAGTTGTATGACTAGGCCGAACGTTGATTGTACAAGCGTCACAAAACGTCCAACTAGTTGGCGGACTTAAAATCAGTCAGGTGGTGAATAAAACAAATATGGCGTCTAACAGGGAACAGCTGACACAAAAAGCACTTGTATTGTTATTTTTTGCAAATAAATTAGCTTTAAAGTGCGTTATTTATGTTAAAATAGTGTGACAACATGGATTTACCTATTATTACACCGCCGGCGAATAGTTTCAAAGAAAAAAATGTGCTGAATCTGGATAATTATGAACAACAATATCAAGGTACGTTTATTCTTATTGTTTAGTTAATTTGTGAGATCAGAGCTTTGTAACATAGTCTTTTTGTTGACTCTTGTCTGGTCATGTTCATCCTAACCAGACATTACAAAGTTGCTATAATATAATATATTGTGAATCTAGATGATTATTATTTTTACTTACTGAAGTCTGTTACCCAATAAATTTCTTATTCTTATTCTTATTCTTATATCCCATTTAACGACTTAGCTGAATAACGTTCAGTCAAGACGTTGGACGTTACAGTCAACGACTTGACGAGTTGTTCTTTAGTCATTCAACTGAGTAGCGTCATCCAATGAACGGGCTAGCGGTTCAATCAAACAGGAGATTAAACCAGATGCCTGCGACAGTTATATTAAATGGAAAACATTTTGGAACCACTTTTGCATAATATTTTTAAGATTTAAAGTGTAAGCGAATGTTTCTACCAGTATTGTGCCTATATACTAAACTTTGCAGGGTTAAACATTTATATTGACACATTTTACACGTGTACTTTTTACGAGATTTTTATTACTTTTATACCAAATATAAATACAGACACAGGTCTGAAATCTAGAACTTACGTAGTTAGACCTTAACATATTTTGTATAAGTATAAATTTGGTTAGAACTACACCATTGTAGTATTATATGCCGATATTAGTTTTTAAAATATCCATTAATGAATAAACAAATAAATTTATTCTTGTATGACTTTCATTTCTTGCCGTAGCTTTAAATCTTAGGTGTTACCGAAGTAGGTAAGTAGTAATAGGTATTTCAGAAGGTGGATTACAAAATAAATTAACATAATATTACTGCGCTAGTCTAAATAATTTAAAAGAAAGGATCGTGGAAATAAAACATTTCAGAAATCTTTTTAAATTATTGTATTAATAAATAATGGTAGTTCTATTTACATGACACATTCGATTACTCTTTTGTTTTGGCAGAAGACAATAAAAATATCGTTAAGACATAATGTTCGTCGTAACTTATAAAAGTAAAACGAACTACAGTGTTCGCACGACTAAAGTAACCTTACAAAACTTCACATTGGTAATATAATCACCCATAAAAACACAGGGATCAGTCATTAAAAGCGAATTCACAATTTTTGGTTACAACACTCAAAATACTGGTCGTTCGAATTGGTTCCTTATAAAAGGCATGCATTAAAAAAAGTGCGATTAATCCTCAAAACATTTGTATCAATATGACTTTACTGGTGAAGAAAACCAAAGCAGCATCACGGATTTGTCTTTAGCACTCTTATTATTACTGGCTGATTTGAACCACATTGATAAATCGATAGTGCTGCTCCACTTTGGTTTTCATCCCCACTGTGGAATGGTTATTATTAAAATGTTGCGCGGAGTTTGAGAATAAACCAACGCACTGCACAATCACACTGAAGACAGACAAACATACATAGCACTCATGAAGTTAATGGTTATATCACAGGTTTCTAGTGTGACCTAAATGGATAGAGCATTGTTTTCATTTCTATAAAAGGCCGATGATACATTTACTTCTACACATTTATTATTAAAATTATTACATTTAATACGTTTTTTATATCGCTTTGGTGTATTTTTTGCCTCTGAACAGTTGCAAATATTTTACGGAACTTTGTGATTCTGAGTACTATCGTTAGTTGATTACATATATATTTTTTGACATTATTTTGCAATATGCTGCTATGTTTAATTAAAGTTACTGTGATTGCTTCTGATATGTCTTGTCGTACAATGCATTAACACTCGAGGAATACCAATAATAATTCGTCGAATTATTAGCAACTAGTATAATGGCAAGACTTTAGTGGGCATTACCAATGTCACACACGTAAGCTAAATAATATCCAATACAAGTTTAGGCAAACTCTGTAGAATACCAACATTATGCTCCATAAGACCGATGACATTTCGCACCATTCGTTTTTATTAATTTTATAATAATATTTCACTCCTACTTTAAAATGTACATAGACTTCCGATGTCTATTATTGCTTAATTTTTATAAGTTCTGTTCTCAAAACTTTAAACCTATAAATAATTTCACGTTCTTCGTCCCAATAAATTTACCATTCAATAAATACGTACACGTAAAAAATATAAACTATATCAATAGTTTAATCTTTAAAACAAACTTTGCTTACCCTAATTATATATTAATAACTATCAGTATGTTTTCATTCAATTTCAATATTATGCCTACTTTATAATCTTTCCAAGCGCCTGATTTACTTTTTATTTGCAAATACATATTTTATCTTATACAGGTAGATAATTTATTACTCATTTCTCTTATTGTTTGATTTCTAAGAATTTACATCGCATACTTAGCGTGAACCGCTGATTCGTATTCATACAGATATAAGGTCACATTTTTGGTAAAGTTGAGAGAATATTTAAATCTAACAATGAAATCAGCCGAACAAGACAGGCACTCGATTTGAAAAGTAAAGAAGGCTCCTACAAATACGCCTCGAAATAACTGGAATAATTTAATGTCAATTGATAAATGAAATATATTAAAGTCTACCATAACGCTAAAATATTACAAAGAAAATGATCTGATACATATAAATAAGTTAAATAGTCTAAAAAGTTAAAAATACACACGACATCTTAAACCTAATCGAAAAGCACTCGCATCTTGGTAAAATACACAACGCACTAACGCCATGATTTATAATAATTAATAAAAACAAAATATGCTACTTGTAGCAAGTCGGAGTTATAATAATAAATGGCAAAAACTAAATGCAAACAAAGGTACAAACAATTTAAAACGAGCCAAATACCGTCGAATGAATCAACACGAGCGAACTACGCACAACATACAACCTTTTGGAAATGTGATGTTTTGTACTTTTGTTCTCAATTCTAAGGTTACTTGTAGGGTTAGTAAGTTACTTTATGAGATCATTTTATCGCATAAAAACTCAATTATGCGTTATATTAGAGAACATTCACAAAATATGCAAAATATGTATCGGGCTCGCAAATCGCAGAAACTGTAGCTAACACAGCTAGAGCTTACTTAGCATATTTCAAACATGGTAAAACCCAGCCAAACATCCATAGCTAAATATCTATTTCCAATTCCACAGCTCTACATGGCCGTGAAGGAAGGCGACGGCATAGAGAAGACGAAGCAACTGCAGCGCGAGCACATCGCGGCCGCCAGTGACGTGCTCGAGAAGTTCCCCAACTGCGACGCCAGGACCGCACTATCCAACATCATCGTCGCCATGAACGGTGACCATCTATGTTAGGAAACGGAACAGAGACAGCTGAAGAGGCTAAGTGAGAAGTTGAGTTAGTTGTAGAGGTTTGCGATAGATGGTGTTGTAAGGTTAAATCCATTTTTACAGATTTTACAGTCATACTGTGCGATTTCTGTAATGTAGAAATCTCTCATTGTATTTTCATAGACATTCCAAATGACAAACAAGAATCTTCTAGATACATACGTACTTACATGTAGAAAAAGAAAAGTTTTAAATACTGTTACAATAGATATAATAATTACTCACGTTGTTACATCGAAACCTCGGCGTGTGGGGCCCCCTCGATGCTTGAAAAATCCAATCCAATCTTGAGATTTACACACACAATTCACTTGTCCGTTTATAATAAACAAATATAATGCCTAATGGCAGCCGATGATATTTCCGGAATTCACAACAACCAGACCGCGCCGAAGTCTGACAACGACTGACTTTTGTCAAAGTAAAATGACAATGGGCAGATTGGGACCACCCTCCAATAGCATTAAGTCTAACATCGTTGGATAGCTCTTGTCAATAGGAATAACTTTTGCTATGGTAGCTTTGTTGTCACAGTTGTCCGTTCAGAGATATATGACTTATAAGTTCCGATACTCGTCAGTCCATCTTACTGCTATTGGAGGCTGGACCACCCTCCAATAGCAGTAAGACTAACGTCGTTGGATAGGTCTTGTCAATAGGAATGACTTTTGCTTTGACAGCTTTGTTGTCACAGTCGTCCGTTCAGAGATATATGACATATAAGTTCCGATAGGGGGTTAATTAAATATTTTCTTGGGAAGAAAAATAACAGCACTGGTGATTCTTTAATTATTTATTATTATAATTACACTATCTACACTATCAGACGAGATCTGGGCATATTGGGTAACAATAACTGACGATAAAAAACAAAAAGGGCAGCGGTGGAGGTGTATTCTGCCTCCAATAGCAGTAAGATGAACTGACGAGTATCGGAACTTATAAGTCATATATCTCTGAACGGACCACTGTGACAACAAAGCTGTCAAAGCAAAAGTTATTCCTATTGACAAGACCTATCCAACGACGTTAGTCTTACTGCTATTGGAGGGTGGTCCAGCCTCCAATAGCAGTAAGATAAACTGACGAGTATCGGCACTTATAAGTCATATATCTCTGAACGGACAACTGTGGCAACAAAGCTGTCAAAGCAAAAGTTATTCCTATTGACAAGACCTATCCAACGACGTTAGTCTTACTGCTATTGGAGGGTGGTCCAGCCTCTAATAGCAGTAAGATGAACTGACGAGTATCGGAACTTATATAAGTCATATATCTCTGAACGGACAACTGTGACAACAAAGCTGTCAAAGCAAAAGTTATTCCTATTGACAAGACCTATCCAACGACGTTAGTCTTACTGCTATTTGAGGGTGGTCCAGCCTCCAATAGCAGTAAGATGAACTGACGAGTACCGGAACTTATAAGTCATATATCTCTGAACGGACAACTGTGACAACAAAGCTGTCAAAGCAAAAGTTATTCCTATTAACAAGACCTATCCAACGACGTTAGTCTTACTGCTATTGGAGGGTGGTCCCAGCTCCCATATATTTTTGCCCATCCTCTTTTACCTACCCACAAACAAATATAAAAAGTATTCGACCGGTAACGAACAAATACTTTAGTTTTTTTTTGTTTGTTTGTTTATTGTTCATTTATTTATAACATTTACTTTTTGGTTTGTTAAAAACATTGACATAGGTACTTAATTAAGTTACTGTATTGTTATGTTATTTTATTCCGTCCATTTTAAGACTTATAATTTATGGTGTGAAATATTGAATCTTTTGTTAGGTGCTATATCGTGTTTGTTGTTATTATATTTTATGATTTTACAAAATTGACGTTACCATTTTGTTTTATAGCTGTAAGTTAATGAACGAACATTATTGTGATCATTGTAGCTCAATATACTGTTATATTAAATGGAAAACATTTTGGAACCACATTTTTGCATAATATTTTTAAGATTTAAGGTGTAAGCTAAAATGTTTCTACCAGTATTGTGCCTATATACTAAACTTTGCAGGGTTAAACATTTATATTGACACATTTTACACATGTACTTTTTACAAGATTTTATTACTTTTATACCAAATAATATATAAATACAGACACAGGTCTGAAATCTAGGACTTACGTAGTTAGACCTTAGCATATTTTGTATAAGTATAAATTTTGTTAGAACTACACCATTGTAGTATTATATGCCGATATTAGTTTATAATATACCCATTAATGAATAAACAAATAAATTTATTCTTGTATGTGACTTTCATTTCTTGCCGTAGCTTTAAATCTTAGGTAGTTAGTAGTAAAAGGTATTTCAGAAGGTGGATTACAAAATAAATAAACATAATATTACTACGCTAGTCTAAATAATTTAAAAGAAAGGATCGTGGAAATAAAACATTTCAGAAATCTTTTTAAATTATTGTATTAATAAATAATGGTAGTTCTATTTACATGACACATTCGATTACTCTTTTGTTTTGGCAGAAGACAATAAAAATATCGTTAAGACATAATGTTCGTCGTAACTTATAAAAGTAAAACGAACTACAGTGTTCGCACGACTAAAGTAACCTTACAAAACTTCACATTGGTAATATTATCACCCATAAAAACACAGGGATCAGTCATTAAAAGCGAATTCACAATTTTTGGTTACAACACACAAAATACTGGTCGTTCGAATTGGTTCCTTATAAAAGGCATGCATTAAAAAAAGTGCGATTAATCCTCAAAACATTTGTATCAATATGACTTTACTGGTGAAGAAAACCAAAGAAGCGTCACGGATTTGTCTATAGCACTCTTATTATTACTGGTTGATTTGAACCACATTGATAAATCGATAGTGCTGCTCCACTTTGGTTTTCATCCCCACTGTGGAATGGTTATTATTAAAATGTTGCGCGGAGTTTGAGAATAAACCAACGCACTGCACAATCACACTGAAGACAGACAAACATACATAGCACTCATGAAGTTAATGGTTATATCACAGGTTTCTAGTGTGACCTAAATGGATAGAGCATTGTTTTCATTTCTATAAAAGGCCGATGATACATTTACTTCTACACATTTATTATTAAAATTATTACATTTAATACGTTTTTTATATCGCTTTGGTGTATTTTTTTGCCTCTGAACAGTTGCAAATATTTTACGGAACTTTGTGATTCTGAGTACTATCGTTAGTTGATTACATATATTTTTGACATTATTTTGCAATATGCTGCTATGTTTAATTAAAGTTTCTGTGATTGCTTCTGATATGTCTTGTCGTACAATGCATTAACACTCGAGGAATACCAATAATAATTCGTCGAATTATTAGCAACTAGTATAATGGCAAGACTTTAGTGGGCATTACCAATGTCACACACGTAAGCTAAATAATATCCAATACAAGTTTAGGCAAACTCTGTAGAATACCAACATTATGCTCCATAAGACCGATGACATTTCGCACCATTCGTTTTTATTAATTTTATAATAATATTTCACTCCTACTTTAAAATGTACATAGACTTCCGATGTCTATTATTGCTTAATTTTTATAAGTTCTGTTCTCAAAACTTTAAACCTATAAATAATTTCACGTTCTTCGTCCCAATAAATTTACCATTCAATAAATACGTACACGTAAAAAATATAAACTATATCAATAGTTTAATCTTTAAAACAAACTTTGCTTACCCTAATTATATATTAATAACTATCAGTATGTTTTCATTCAATTTCAATATTATGCCTACTTTATAATCTTTCCAAGCGCCTGATTTACTTTTTATTTGCAAATACATATTTTATCTTATACAGGTAGATAATTTATTACTCATTTCTCTTATTGTTTGATTTCTAAGAATTTACATCGCATACTTAGCGTGAACCGCTGATTCGTATTCATACAGATATAAGGTCACATTTTTGGTAAAGTTGAGAGAATATTTAAATCTAACAATGAAATCAGCCGAACAAGACAGGCACTCGATTTGAAAAGTAAAGAAGGCTCCTACAAATACGCCTCGAAATAACTGGAATAATTTAATGTCAATTGATAAATGAAATATATTAAAGTCTACCATAACGCTAAAATATTACAAAGAAAATGATCTGATACATATAAATAAGTTAAATAGTCTAAAAAGTTTAAAATACACACGACATCTTAAACCTAATCGAAAAGCACTCGCATCTTGGTAAAATACACAACGCACTAACGCCATGATTTATAATAATTAATAAAAACAAAATATGCTACTTGTAGCAAGTCGGAGTTATAATAATAAATGGCAAAAACTAAATGCAAACAAAGGTACAAACAATTTAAAACGAGCCAAATACCGTCGAATGAATCAACACGAGCGAACTACGCACAACATACAACCTTTTGGAAATGTGATGTTTTGTACTTTTGTTCTCAATTCTAAGGTTACTTGTAGGGTTAGTAGTTACTTTATGAGATCATTTTATCGCATAAAAACTCAATTATGCGTTATATTAGAGAACATTCACAAAATATGCAGACAATAACGACGCTATTTTATACAATAGAACTTGTAAATTAAAACTATTTTTCGAGAAAATGACAGAAATTAACACCGGTAAAGTTAAACTAAAATTAACACAAGAATATACAAAAAAATACTAATTGATACGACTTCGATACAAAGTAGATACTAACTCGATAATAACGTAAGACTAGCTGAGATGCGATAAACACTACAAATTTAACTTAAAATTACAAATCTTTGATTAAAAACTCACTCGGAATACTTTACTATAAAAATGTGACGACATCACGGTACAGATAGTCAATTCCAATGTTTATGTAAACGTTTGATATAACAACAAGATTTTGGACCAGTCATCGAATATTAACTCCCGTTCAGGAACTAAGGTTACCTAATACGAAGCACGACATCTATTCATAAGTTGACGATTACACGGTACTACGAGGAAAGGCAACATAGACTAGGTCTAGGGAAGGTTGGGCATGGCCGGGAGCGGCTTGGCGGGCGGGCGCGGGGCGGCGGGCCCCGGTCGGTGTCAGGTGGCCGACTCCTGGTAGGGACCCGTCACCGTGCATGGGTGCATGGGGAAAAGCGTCGTCCACGACATAGTAGTATGCGTGTCGGTACGCATCATTATCTGCCCGCTTTTCCTCGCAGCCGCAGTGGCTTCCACTAGCGCTGATAAGGAACTAAAGCCCCCAGGGAAGCTGTCCTCTTTCTTCCACTTCTCCCCGTTAGGTGTTTGTCTGTCGGGTCCCGGAGTGGACGCGGGAGAGACCGAGTTGGAGCTCGGCCCGGGAGTGGAGGGCGTCGCGGGCGGCGTCAAACCCAACTTTTTCAGTCTCATCTTTTCCTCCCATTCCTCTAAACCGTGTTTCGGTCGGTTCAGATTCCTGTGCTGGTAGAATACCAGAGAGATTCGAGTCGGATTGACTCTGTTGGGAGATTTGACTGACGTGGTTGAATGCATTTCGTGTTTGGCGCATTCGAATAGCACACTCCCGTGGCCCAACGCGATGGCTACTCCACCCATTTGACTGTCCTTAAAGCATTCCAAATTGTCGGAGAAATCAGTGACCTCTCCAATGGGTTCAGCTTTAGGTGGCTCTGGTGGGTAAGGGATGGA